>NC_067169.1:90328373-90633607 GCF_903995435.1 Acomys russatus | reverse complement strand
TTAAGTAGGTTTACCCTGGGAGATTATCTTCCATACATCAACATAAAGAAGGTGAAGTGTGAGTCACAGGAGGACTGCTGCTTTGACTGCATTCTTAGCAAGCCATTTCAGTCATCCAAAGGCATGAAACTGATTGCAAATACAAGCCAGCATGTGAAAGAAGATATTCAAACTACCTACAACAGCACATATGTAAATATATGTAAACATATATGTTTGATATTTTTATGTTTATACATATTCCTGAAAACAAACATGAAGCAAACTATTTATGTGGCAAAAGTCTTAAGTAGACTCAAATTCAAAACAGAAGCTACCATGCTATTTTCATTAATAGTCATAATAAAACAAAATAAAACCTAATTTATATATGCCCACATTATTACTAAAATGGGGAAAATTAATTGTGACAAAATACCAAATAATACTTTATAATGCATTGAGACCTCTTTGTCATCCAAAGAAACATCTCTCATCTCAAAGGAATAAAAGTGTAGTCTTTGGACCTGCAACATTCCAGCCTCCCTATAGAACTAATCAGTTCTAATCAGTCTTTGCAAACACAGCTTCTTTCCAGGAATTCTTGTTCATATCTTAAATACTTTTTAAAAAGAGTTTCCTAAAGCCCTACATATAAAATAGATGGACATTACTCAGTAAAGTTGAACATAAACATGTTTTTAAGAAGTTCTTCTAAATAAACATTCAAGAGAACTCCTTACACATATATAGCAAGAAACAAAACAAACTGACATTTATGATACTATTTGCTTGTCATATCAAAGCAGCTACAAGATAAAACATCCATAAATAATATATTTGGAAAATGACTTATAATGACAAGCAATTGTCATATAATATTGTTTTTATAAAATTCTGTTCATTTGTTATTTCTCTTGATAAGGAAGAGAAAATCATCATGATTTGAGAATGTGTTTTTCTGTTTTACTAGCATGCCTGTAGTATCTAGAACAATATCTGCCTCACAGGGAATACAATAAATACTAGGAAAATAATTATAACAAGGTTGAATGGCTAAGTGAATCCTTCCAGAAATTGCAGTGCAGATTTGAGGAAATGGAAAAGGAATATATGAGCTAAAATGAGGAGTGGCATATAAAGAAGAATTTATTCATAAGTAGCATGCTATGTAGACCAGGCTGGCCTCAAACTCAAGTTCTTCTTGCCCTAGTGAGAGTGCTTGAATTACAAATACAGGTCAGAATAAACAACTACACACCAATACATCAAACCCTTTCTAAAGGCCCACAAGAAATAAATTTTGAAAAAAATTAGCTCACTAAAATGGCCTTATCTTACTTCCGGTTTTCTTATGAATTCCAGAGAGATGAAGCATCTACATACAGCCACCAGCCACCGTAACATTCTCTGCCACAGCCAGGATAAAGCAGATTTTCTTCCTATTGCAAACTTCACACATTTTGGAGAAGAGTCACTATCTCCTGATAATACCCATCGTTAGCTTCTGAAATGAAAAAGTAGAGAGAGGTGAGCTGCATGCTGCCCCCTCCTTTTCCCAGCTCTCTAACCTTCCCTCTGGAGGATGCCTACTAGCTCCATAATCATCTAGGTCTGGAGGTACCCAGACAATCCCTAACTAAAAGGCAGAGGGAGAGTATCCAAATTAACAAAATCAGAAATGAGAAAGGGGACATAACAACAGATTCTGGGAAAATGCAAAGAATCATTAGGTCTTACTTCAAAAGCTTGAATTGCACAAAATTGGAAAATGTAAATAAAATGGATGATTTTCTTGAGAGATTTCACTTACCAAAGTTAAATCAAGATCAGGTAAACAATTGAAATAGTCCTATAACCCCTAAGGAAATAGAAGCAGTTGTCAAAAGTCTCCCAAACAAACAAAAAAAGTCCATGGCTAGATTGCTTTAGTGAAAATTCTATCAGACTCTTAAGGAAGAGCAAATACCAATACTCCTCAAACTATTCCACAAAATAGAAACAGAGGGAACATTACTAAACTCATTCTATGAAGCCAATGTCACCCTGATACCTAAACCACACAAAGACTCAACAAAGAAAGAGAATTTCAGACCATTTTCACTCATGAACATTTATGAAAAATATCCAATAATATACTCACAACCCGAATCCAAGAACACATTAAATACATCATCTACTATGATCAGTAGGCTTTATTCCAGGAATGCAGGGATGGTTCAACATATGAAAATTAATCTATGTTTCCTATGAAAGGAAAAAAAATCTCATGGTCATCTCCTTAGATGCAGAAAAGGCCTTTGACAAAATGTAACACCCCTTCATGTTAAAAGTCTTGGAGAGATCAGGGATACAAGATTCATACATAAACATAGTAAAGGCAATGTACAGCAACACAATAGCCAACCTCAAATTAAATGGAGAAAAACTCAAAGCAGTTCCTCTAAAATCAGGGACCAGACAAGGCTGCACACTCTCCATATCTCTTCAATATAGCACTTGAAGCTCTCGCTAGAGCAATAAAACAACTAAAGGAGATGAAGGGGATACAAATTGGAAAGGAAGAAGTCAAAGTATCACTATTTTCAGATGATATGATAGTATAAATATGTGACCCCCCAAAAAATTCTTTCAGATAACTCATACAGCTGATAAACACCTTCAGTAGCCCTCCTATATACAAATGATAAATGGGCTGAGAAAGAAATTAGGAAAACAACACCCTTCATAATAGCCTCAAACAATATAAAATATCTTGGTGTAACTCTAATCGAGCAAGTGAAACACCTGTGTGCAAGAACTTCAATTCTCAGAAGAAATTGAAGAAGATATCAGAAGCTGGACAGATCTCCCATGCTCATGGATCAGTAAGATTAAGCAGTCATCTTAACAAAAGCAATCTACAGATTCAATTCAAACCCTATCAAAATACCCATATGATTCTTTGCAGACTTGGAAGTATTACCATGCCAGATTCAAGCGTGCTAGAGAGTAATAGTAATAAAACCTGCATGGTATTGGCATAAAGACAGACAGGTTGATCAATAGAATCAAATCAAAGACCCAGAAATAAATCCACACACCTATGGGAATTTGATTTTTGACAAATAAGCCAAAACCATACAATGAAAAAAAGACAGCATCTTCAACAAATGATGCTGGATTTTTGCATGTAGATAAATGCAAATAGATACATATATACGGCCCTGCTCAAAACTCAAGTACAAGTGGATTAAAGACATCAACAGAAAACCAGATACACTAAATCTATTAGAAGATAAAGTGGGCATCAGCAAAAAAAAAAAAAAAAAAGTGGGCATCAGCCTTGAACTCATTAGCACAGGAGACAACTTTCTGAACAAAACAACAGCTCAGTATGCAAATCAAAAATTAATAAGTGGGACCTCAGAAACTGAAAATCTTCTGCAAGGCAAAGAAGACTTTAAATAGGGCAAAATGCAGCCTACAGAATGGGACAAGATCTTCACCAACCCTACATTTGACAGAGGTCTAATATATCAAAATATATAAAGAACTCAAGAAATTAACTCAATTTAAAATAAGCCAATTATGTATCACTCCCATGGTGTGCTTCTACTTTACATTCAATTTCATCCTCCCTTGGGCCACTTCTATATGGTGCCCACCATATAGAGATCCCCACCACATACGTTTTAAATGACAGTGAATAGAGATGTGGTGTTTTTAATAGGTTTGTCCCCCATAGACTCATACGTTTGAATGCTGGCCATAGGGAGTGTCACTATAGGAGGTATGGCCTTTTTGGAGTAGTTGTGGCCCTGTTGACAGAAGTGCCTCACTGTGGGGGTGGGCTTTGAGTTTCCTATGCTCATGCTTTACCCAGCAAGGAATGACAGTCTCCTCCTGGCTGCCTTTGGCTTCTCTGGCACCATGTCTGCTTGGATGCTGCCGTGCTTCCTGCCATGATGATAATGAACTAAACTTCTGAAACTGTAAGCCAGCCCCAATGAAATATTGTCCTTCATAACAGTTGCCTTGGCCATGGTGTTTCTTCACAGCAATGGAAACCCTAACTAAGACGGGCAGAAATGAAGGCCCACAGCCAGGCACGCAAAGATCTACATGGGAATGATTCATAGGCAGTGAGGACTACTGTGATGTGAAAGAAGACAAGCCAGCTGCTGCATATGAGCATAGTGGCTGCAGCTCTGGCTTAATCTTTTCAACTGGGTAAAATCAATGTCATTGTCCTCCCACTGTATTCATTTTAGCTAACCTGATGTAATTACCTGAAGAAAGCATGGACCAGAGCTTGCTTAGATTAATGACAATGCTGGAATTATATAGGGCATGCCTTCTGAAGAGATCTGCTGCCTAAATGCACCAATAATTAACTATAGATTCTAACATTGAAGAGGGGCAGAGGGGGAGAACAGATTCATAGCTGAATTCCACAAAACATTTAAATAAAACTAACATCAATTCTCCTTATCTAAAAAAGATAAGGAAGTAATCACTTATAAATTTTAAGGACATTTATTTCTTTATGAATCCAATAGCACAATAGAAAGATTATTCACCATGATCCAATAGTATTCATCTCCATAATGGAAGGATAATTCTGTCTATTCAAACCAGAAAACATGATTCACAAGCTGATGATATGGTTCAGTGAGTAAAGGCACCTATCACCGAGCCTGAAAATCTGAGTTCAGTCCCTGGGACCAACATAATAAAAAAGAATATCTACAAGGTGTCCTCTGATCTCCACATATGTGTCATGGCACATGCACTCATGCACAATAAACATATACCCACTAAATAAATGAATATAATTTTTAAATATGATATACCAAATTAGCAGAGGGAAGAACAAAATTTTATGTTCATCTCAATTGATGCAGAAAAGGTATTTAAAACAATTCAATGTGTCAAGCTGGAGAGATGACACAGCAGTTAAGAATGCTGACTGCTTTAGCAGAGAGCTCGTGTTCAATTCCCAGTACTCACATACATGGTGACTTTCTGTGAATCCAGTTCCAGGGGATCTGATGCCTTCTTTTACTTCGGAGGTCTCCTGCTTTACACACGGCGCACGCTAGATATACCAAGAGCATCCTTCAACATAAAAATTCTATTTATAAAACAATACCTAATCCAATAGGTGGAGAAATATTCTTGAATGTAGAAGAGTTGGAAGATTTACTTTCAGATTTAAAAGAAGACAAGGATGTGCAATATCACAACTTTTAATCTCCAAATAGCTGAAAGTCCTAGCCAGAACAATTAGGCCACAATTAGGATTTCCAGGAAAGCAAACCTGGAAAACAAGTCAAATTGTAACTAGTGATACATGGCACATTATAAAGATAAAATGTATCAATCTCTATGAGAAAAATGAGTACAATTGTTAAACAAAGTTGCAGGATACAAAGTCAACATACTAAAATTAAAAGTTTTGCTATGTATCAATAGTGAATTGCCTGAAATAGAAATCAATAAGGCTATTTTATTTGTAAAAGTACAAATAAAATGTCAAGGAATAAATCTAATCTAAATTATAAAAGATACATTCAATGAAAATAATAAAACATGGATCAAAGACTTTGATACAGACACAAAATATTGGAAAGACAGTGCTAGAAAGATAGTTTACTGGTTAAAGGCACATATTGCTCTTACAGAGGATCTGAGTTCAATTTCTAACACCCATGTAGTGGCTCCAAAATGTCTGTAAGTTCAGTGACAAAAATCCAATTCATCTTTTGTCCTCTATGAACAACAGTGCAGGCAATATAGCGATACACATAAAACAAAATACTATGCTCAAAAAATTGAAAATATGTTTAACCTGGTTTAAACATAATACATGAAAAAAATAACTTTTCAAGGATGGACATACAGTAGATAGAGAGTTAGGCTCAAACCAGCCACTGAGCAGAATGTCCTTGTTTCTGCCAACGACAGAAATCTGCCTAAAAATGGGTAAGCTTAGATGCCCAAAGAGTCAATGGCCAAAATCTGCCAAGACAGGGTAAGCAGTCCTCAATAGTTCCTGCCTCACAAATATGTCTGTCGGATATATTGGGCCAGAAGGCCGAAGATGATACTCCAAAGTTATAGAGTGTTGGGTGACTATTCAGGCAGCAAACTGTCTCAGTCGTGTTTTTCATTTTGGAAGCTGCTAACCTGCACTTCCAGTTCACTCAGGTATTTAAGTTTCATTCCTTCTCAAGTCTCTGATGGAGTTGAAGACCAGACAGTTTAGTCTTACAATTAAGCTTAGTTGTTTAGGGGGTTAAGATGTTTTTAGGTCTAGGCAGATGTTTTAAATTAATAGAGATGGGATATGAGAGATACTGATTTTCATTCAGAAATTTAGACCCAACAAGATAGAAAAGAGGATTACTTCAAGTTTCCCAAATACAAATAGCCAAATCCCTATGAATGCAGTATTTATATAATTCCTGATTGTCTTATGGTTCTCCCTGCTGTATATAGTTTATTTTATTCATGTGTGATAATATAAATGTATATGTTAAAAAAGAAACATAATAAAAAAGGAAAAAACCACATTGCATTGTCCTTCTGGTAATCTTAGAACTCTTCACTCTGCCCTTTAGTGTGAGCCAGGGCCCTCCAAAGTATTCCTATCCCTGGATGCTCAGTCTTTCTCTCCCTCCCTCCCTCTCCTCCTCTTTCCCTCTTTCAAACTAAAACTATTCTTATACCTCTGATAAAATCACACATCCTTTCTTGTGCTATATTGGAAAACACAGAAAGAACTAGTCCTGAATCTCAAGCTTCATGTTAAGTCACCCAAAGCTGATTCTCTGAAATTAATTTCACAACAAAATGAATTCTTCAAAACCTATTTATTCCAACTATAGATCATAGCTATCTTTCTGTCTGCCTATCCTTTTGACTGATGCTGCTGTGGAGTGAAGTGGTGTGTGTGTGTGTGTGTGTGTGTGTGTGTGTGTGTGTGTGTGTGTGTTGGGCATGTTTGGGGTCTTTGAAAGTCACTAACTCACGTTCTAACCATTCATACCTCATCTCATGCTTCAGCAGAACACTGCTGCAATTCTAAAAGGATCCTTAAACTGTAAGTACATCCCACACAGACACAGATAGTCTTTCTTATGTGTATTTGTTTTTTCTTTTTATTAAATGTTTTTACATATACATTTATATTATTACACACATATATAATAAACTACCTATAGCAAGAAAAACCACAAAACAATCAGGAATTATATACATGTTACATTCATAGTGTTCTGCCTCACAAATATGTCTGTCAGATATATTGGGCCAAAAGGCTGAAGATGATGCTCCAACGTTATAGAGAGTTTTGGGTGACTGTTCAGGCAGCAGACTTTCATTTTTTTCACTTCGGAAGCTGTTAACTTGCAGAAAAGGGGGCAGGAAAGATTGTAAGAGCCAGAGGAATAGGAAGAAGACTGTGAGATTGTGATGCCTAGAAATGTCAGAGCTACTACACCCATGAAACCTCATCAACATGGCTACCTAAACAAGGTATGAACAAGAATGACACCAATGGACATATTAAAATGGAAGTGGGAAAGTTCAAGGGGCCCCAACCCTACTCCAAGAATGACAGGCAACTGAAGAATGATGAGAACAGAAGAAATGGTCTTCCCCAGGATAGATTCCCCCAATTGGTTACCCACTATCATGTGACCATATACAAACACAGGTAACATTATAAGGATTAAGCAGGTTGTAATTGTGCAACTAGGAATGTGTGTGTGTGTGTGTGTGTGTGTGTGTGTGTGTGTGTGTGTGTGTGTATCAGAGAGAACAAGGAGGGATACATCGAGGGGCTGGAGAATGGAAAAAGAAGGTTGAAAATGATGTGAATGCTATTTAAAACTGAAACAAACAAACAAACAAAAGAGGATAGGTCTTTACTCACCTGGGTTCCTATTGTGTCTAGAAGTAACTTTTCAGAGTAAAGAGATTCCTTATAAGGTTCAGACTGTATTAATAGCCATGGCACAAATGCAGTAAACCTTTGTTATCTTAAGACACTGAGATTTAGAGGTTAATTAGTTATTGCCACATAGCCTGTCTTCTCCTGAATAACACATATCCCATACAGCATAAATTAACTTTCAAAAAATTGCAAAATAGTTAATTAAAACAAAATATTGGTGAATCAATAATCAGATTATTTTAGAAGAAGGAGAGGTATGTGTGCTATTATCTTTAAAGGGCCCAATTTCCCTGTCACTCCCACCCGGCTTCCTTCCCTTACCTCACACAGGCTCCTGCGAGACACAACAAAACTTTTTTTAAAAATCAGTCAATTAATGACATGGCCAATTAATCATTCCGTGAGATTGTTTCCTGGGAATTGGCTTTCAGTGGATGAACTTGTAATTACTTGCTTGGCTTCTGCTGCAGGCTGCTAAGGCAGTCATTCCGTAAAGGAACTCGCCAATCCTGCCATAAAGGTTGGTCCAACTCCATTCATGTGAGTGAATCCTGCTTCAAGCACTCTGAACTTCTTTCCTAAACACATCAGTCTGCCTTTTTCCTATGAATATGGTAACTTCATAAAATACCCCAAAAGATTTTTTTTTTTAATCAGGGACACTGAAATTCTAAGCCAAATTTTCTGGAAGCCTGTTTTCAGGTGAGACTAAAATCAGAGGCCAGAACTCACACCTTTGTGTCCTTTCCAAATATGTTTAGATGACTTATCTCAAACACCTTTGAGAATAGGCTCAAAGAAAATGGCTTGATTTTCTTGTTGTTGTTAATATTGGGGGTCTTCCTCAATGCCTGTCCATTTTGTTTTTTTGCCCCAGAATATATCTTATTGATTATTTGGGATTTTTTTATTTTCTTTTTTAATTGAAAAAATTATACAATATATTCAGACCATGCCTTTTCTTTCCCCAACTCCTCCCATATCCTCCTTATCTTCCCACCGAACTCCACTCTCTTTCCTTAGCTCTCCATCTTGTTTTCTCACTGGGCTCATGGTTTCAGTGAGGCTGGTTGGCCAACAAGCTCCAGGGATGCTCCTGTCTACCTCGACCATGCTGGGATCACAGGCATATACCAGTCCACCAAGCATTGTATGTGAGTGTTAGGTATCAGGGTTAGGGCACCTCCAGAAACTGAATTGGTCTTTTCATGAGAACAACTAAAGGGCTGCAATCTGTCTTCAGAAGTGAGAAAGTGCTCACATGGCACAGAGGGCTTGGGGTTTTATAGGACAGGCAAAAGGAAACTTTGCAGATGGAAGAGCCCATCTTCAGGTCACTTCTCCATTCTTGGAGTGGTAGGTAACAGCGGAGTCTGGTATGTGGATCGCCTTATCAGAAACTGCCTCAGGTGTTATCAGTCAACTTTCCCGTCCAGGCCTGCTCAGTCCACCTGAGGTGTTTAGGCCATTAACCCTTCATTCAAGACCCTGAGCACAGAAAGAAGGTGTGTGTGTGTGTGTGTGTGTGTGTGTGTGTGTGTGTGTGTGTGTGTGTGTGTGTGTGTGTCAGTGTCCCTCATTTGGCTGCTTCCTGAAGAAGGGGAACCATGGAGGTGGTCCAGGCTCTGTTCCCATAGACAAGGTTGACTTCATATGGAAGGAGAATTTTAACTTTATCAGCTGTCATGGATTGTATCATTGCTTCATGCAATTCTAGAGATACCTCTAAAATGTTAGAGGGCTGAAAATGGATGATTTGGTTACAAAGTGAAACTGAGAGATTGCCCAGGAAGGTGGAGGGGAAAGAATAGAGGTGGGAGACAGAGAGGGGAGCCACTGAGAGGAAGTAGGTGTTCATATCTAGGGGGTCTCCATATAGAGTGGGAAAGGGGTTCATATTGTGTCTCAAAGAGTTAGAGTGTGTCCAGTCAAAATGGGAAGCAGGAGCCGGGCTTGGTGGTGCACACATTTATTTATTTATTTATTTATTTATTTATTTATTTATTTATTTATTTATTTTGGTGTTTCGAGACAGGGCTTCTCTGTGTAATAAGCCCTGGCTCTCCTAGACTCTTGTAGACCAGGCTGGCCTCGAACTCACAGGGATCCACCTGCCTCTGCCTCCCAAGTGCTGGAATTAAAGGCGAGCGCCACCACTGCCTGCCTGGCGCACACCTTTAATCTCAGCACTCAAGGAGGCAGATGGCTGTGAGTTCGAGGCCAGCCTGGTCTACAAAGCAAGTTCAGGACAACCAACACTACACAGAGAAACCCTGTCTCAAAAACCATTAAAAAAAGAAAAAAAGGAAAAAAGAAAAAAGGGAAAGATGCCAGTAGAGGTGATAAATTGGAGGACTACAGTGCTAGCTCACCATTCAGGATCATGGAAAGAGTAGGATAGGGTAAGAGGTTGGAGAGGATAGGGTAAGAGGCTGGAGAAAAGAGCTTCCTTGGGAGGTCTGTTATGAGTATGGGGGCATAGGAAGGGGTCTATTGTTATGTAAAGATACAGCTTAAGAGGGGTATGGATACATAGTGACCAGGGGACAGGAGCAGCTCAGGAATGCTGGACTTTAGTTGGATGACTAAGCAGAACTGGCTGCCTTTAAGAACTGGTGAGTAAACCAGGCATGGTGGCACATGCTTTTAATCCCAGCACTCATTAGGCAGAGGCAGGTGGTCCTCTGAGTTCGAGGCCAGCCTGATCTACAGAGTGAATTCCAGGACAGCCAGGGCTGTGCAGAGAAACCCCGTCTTGAAAAACAAAAACAAAATAATCTGGTGAGTTCTGTTTAAGAAGGGTACCCAGCTCTCTTGTGTGGCAATTAAGGGGAGAGGTTAAGAGTTGAGTCTATAGAAAGATCATGATGGGAGGATGTGATTAATGAAAGCATTTCAATTTGAAAGATTAGAGATGGAAGGGCATCCTAACGGGTGCCAAGGACTGTAGTACAAGCAATGTAAAGGTGTTCTAGGAGAACATTTTCCTTCTAGGTAGATCCAGTTGTTCAGGGTGATAGTGGCTGAGCTCCACTGCTAGTAGTGCTGCACCAAAGTAAGCTAGCAGCAGCAACAGGAAGCTACACAGCATTGATGGAGACAGTAGGAGAAAACAAAAGTCTAAAGTAAAGAATTGTATCAGGCCTGAGGTGAAAGCAATGAAGGTTCCTTGCACTGAGAGCTCCTTCCGCATAAGGTCTTAGAAGCAGATTTATGGAGAACAAATGGAGCTGTTGTACTATTGAGGGGCGCTTACATTGGGACATTCTTGTTCGGGTATAGGGAGAAGCCTGTTTATTTTAAGTAAGCACAGTAAGTAAACACTGAAAGGACAAGGTAAAACTCTTAAGTATGAGGATACTAAAAAGGAAAGAAGAGATCAGGGGGAGGAACCAGAGTGGGAGAGAAGCCAAAAAACCATCCATGGGAGGAGGCTTGTTACTGAATTTTTGTCTGGTGCCTACATCTTGAGGCCCCCATCTAGAACCAGTTTGGATTTGTGGGTGGAGACACAGCATTGTTCCTAGTGGAGGGAGGGCACAGAGCTGACCCTTAGCAGAAATCAGAAGATCTAGTTCTCTTTAATTTTGTACTAGCACAGCAGCCAAAGGATCAGTTTAGTCCTAAAGGGACCTGGAATTTCTTTAAGGTTTGCTGAGAGCTGATCAGGCAGAGAGGATAAGTGATGCAGTCCTGTCATGTTCATTCTGAGCTGTGAAAACAATGCTTAAAATAGCAAAAAGAGGGATGATTTAGATGGCCCATTAGTCACCTTTTCGGAGGTCACCAAATTGCTTTTAGAGATTTTAGGGGACAGATCTCTCCTAATTGCTTCAAGCTGATAAAAGAAGCAATGTAGAAAGGGTAGCAGATAGACTGCCTCAGAGGTGGGTTGACCTAGGGACACAGATAAAACTTAAAAGATGGCAAAGATCCAGGATACAAGAGAGTCATGTGAGAACAGTGTGCATCTCTGGAGTGTGTTATGTGAATGCGACAGCAGCATCTATAGTATACAAAAAGTGAGACTTGTTAGTACTTTATAATTCCTGCGTACAGTGTAGTTAAGGAAAAGAGCCAGGGAAGTTTTGCCCTTAGCAAAGGAAGAGAACATGTAAGAAAAACCATTTATAGAATTCTTGGCAGTCTGTGCCATAGGTGTTAGCAAAACTGATTTTTGTCACTATTGTCAATTATAGGTTATAAGGCCATTGGTTTGGTAGAAGAGCTGGAATTCACGTTTCATTGGCCAGTATAAGTTCAGAATCTGCCATTAGGCCTCTTTATTATAACCTTGTTGGGAAGATTAAGAGATGAAGATAATTAAGAGGAAAAATGTTAACATAGTAATTAACATAAGTTTCATTTTGTAAGGTGAAATATAATCGTATAACTACCATTTACCAGCATTCTGTAGAAGATAATATAGCTGTAATCAGACTCCTGCATAAGGAACAAACATCTGGAAGCTTTGTAAAAGAAGTCAGTTAAGGACAATATCTTAATTGGCAATTTAAAAGATAAATAAAATCAATCCTATTCAGTCCTTCTATAGGATTATCTAGCAATGTCCCAAGGGACACCACTTGGTTATCCTCAATAATTTCCAAAACCTGTGAGTTTGATAACAAGAGTATCTGGCAGCCTCTTTAATTGGGGAACATGAGTTGTTATGGTCCAGAAGGATACATTATAGCTGTGAGAAGTACTCTCCCACAAAAAAACAGTGTTCCATAGCTGGTAAGTACAGCTTTTAGGCCCTAGTTTTTTGGGAGACAGTCCTATTTTTCTCAGCTGTGGGTAAATACTGCATGGCAAAAATAAGCCAAGATCTTGTCTTATATCTGATATATATATATATATATATATATATATATATATATATATATATATATATATATATATATATATATATGGAGAGAGAGAGAGATTTGGGAAGATAATATCAGGAAGACAATCATGAATGAAAAAATAATTGCCCCAATACTATTTCATATGGTTAAGTATAGTGTCTGAGGAGTACAGTCCCTCAAATAGTTAAAGAAAAATATTGATTATTTTAACCTCTTTTGCTTTTCTGCTGGATTTTTAAGATCATTTGGTAGGTAGTGAAATTAGGGTTTTTTGTTTTTGTTTTGTTACTGTTAAGGCCAACTGAGGCTCTAGTCCTCTGGAGTCACTGGGCTTGAAAAGAATCATAGGCTCGTCAAACGTGGTTTTCTTCGTGTTTGTTTGCTTGCTTTTTGTTTGTCCTCCCAGGTGCTCATTTATATGTGATCCATCTATATACATCAAAGACCTTGATGGGCCTGCCTCTGCCTTCCCTTTGAAGCACTGAGGAAATCTCTGTGTTGACTCTCCTCATTGTAGACTTGATGCTGATCAGAATTCATCAGGTGTGGTCTCCATAGTTTCCCTAAACAAGACAACAGGTGACTACCCATAGTTACAGAACATTTCTGGAGATGGCCCACTGCCCCCTGGGACCTCTTTGACCTTGAGGAGCAAGGGGAATGTATTATCCCTTTTAGTCCCCCTAACAAAATTAGAATAGCCTCCAGCTATGATTATTAGACACACAAAAGATCATTTACACCAGTCTGGTACCTTTAAACTATTGTATAAAATTTCAACAGCCAGGTATTTTTAATAGAAACTTTGATTTGACATCTATTTTATGCCACTTTTTGTAATTGTTGATCTTGGACCTCAGAATCTGTAGCATCATATAGATGATCTCTAACTCTCATCCTCTATGTACCTCAAGGAACTTAGGTGAAACTTCCCAACTTGCAAATGTGATCAATCTATCTTAATCCTCACACATCAATTCTTCTTTACTAAAACAACTTCCACATTTTTATCTTCATAACTTTTTTATATTTCTTAATACCACAAGACATAATGAATGTACTGCTTATAAGAATGTACTACTTAATCTTTGGGGAAGAGTGGGTGGCAGACTAAGCAATGTCTATCCCCTCTTCACAAAGTCCCATTGGCAAATCAAAGTTCAATTGCAAAGTTCACCCTGGGAAAATAAGTTAGTTTATTGGGCTTACTTATAATTTTTTTATTATTTTTTTAATGTTATTAATTTATTCATATTACATCTCAATGGTTATCCCATCCCTTGTATCTTCTCATTCCTCCCTCCCTCCCATTTTCCCCTTACTCCCCTCCCCTATGACTCTGACTGAGGGAGACTTCCTCCCCCTGTATATGCTCATAGGGTATCAAGTCTCTTCTTGGTAGCCTGCTACCAAGTCTGAGTGCCAACAGGCCTCCACATTCAGGGGACGTGGTCAAATATGAGGCATCAGAGTACGTGTGGAAGTCATACCCCACTCTCCACTCAACTGTGGAGAATGTCCTGTCCATTGGGTAGATCTGGGTAGGGGTTTGAAGTTTACGGCCTGTATTGTCCTTGGCTGGTGCCATAGTTTGAACGGGACCCCTGAGTCCAGATCTGCCCATCATAATGTTCTTCTTGTAGGACCCTCTGGATCCTTCAACTTTGCCATTCTCCCATGCTTCTCTCATTTAGAGTCCCAATATGAAGTCCTCCCCTCTGTCCCACTTTCCTGGTTAGTGAAGATTTTCATGGGACATGCCCCTTAGGCTAGTATGCAGATATAAGTGAGTATATACCATTTGACTCTTTCTGCTTCTGGGTTAACTCACTCATACCACCCTGAACGCGCCCGATCTTGTCTGACTTATAATTTATAAGGGGTTAATGATGGAAATGTGGGTGACCCAAAAGCAGTCATAGTGAAAAGACTTCGCTAGGTATGTATAAGTTCATTTATAGTCACAAAGATAGAACTCCCCACCCCACTTGGAAAAGTGTCTGGATTTTTCATCTCCTCCTTTTGTGTGATCATCTTCTCCTTTAATAAGAGACATTTAACAAGTCTGCTGCAATCATTATAGGCAACACAGATGAAGGCAGGAAGATGCAAGTGGCTTGACTTACAAGACAGGACAGAAGCCCTGTATTCTAAAAGAAAGATACTAAGTTTGGGGAGGGGGGGGGGGTTGTTCACATAGACCTAGCTAAAATAAGGGTCTTGAAAACCCTATTTTTTCGTTTGTTTGATTTTAAAGAGGTCATAATTATAATAATAATTTTAAAATCCTCATTTTTTGTATTTATACATACATTCACTTACATTTAAAAGAACAGACATAGTTATTCGTATGTAAAGGGAGGGTAATTGTCCAATGGAAGAAACACCCTGGAGTAGGAGAAATCTCTTAAAGTTAATTTATACCCTCAAATGAAAGGGATCATGTTGTAGAGCCAGAATTAGGATAAGGCTCAAAGAGATAAATTTTCATCAAAGTTATATGATTATATATGTCCTGTCCTTAAAATCAGATTTTAAATTTTATATTTAAAAACTCATTTTACTTCTTCCAAAGAAAGATTCAAGACCATTAACCATTATCATTTATTTTTTTAATTTTAGTGTTAAAATGGACAAAAATGAAGTTGGGCCAAATTAATAACTTTAGTTTACAGGAGTATTTATTTATAAGCCAATTTGGTAGTGAATATATGATGTAGAAAAATATAATTGCTTATAGACAGGCATTCTATGTATCTATCTAAAATATAGCACGATTTGTACATTATTGTTTGTTTGGATTATGTTTTCTTTTTTTATAATCCTCATTGTCAAAGGGAAACTTAACATAGAGATTTTTAGCAAACACATAATTTGTTTTGCATTCCCAGTGAGTTTTTGGTGGGTGTGGTCCAGTAGACAAATAGGGAAGGTGCTCTGTTCTGAAGGTCATGATTTGGTAGGGCAGATGAGGGAAATGACACAAATTTAGTTTACATGACACACTAAAACCTTAGCGGTTTCAAGTGACCACGGCTGGCCATTAAGCATTGGTAAGCTGGGTCAACAGCCATGCTCTCCATTGTATGGGTTTCAGAAAAGAGAGAGCTAGATCACCCAGAAAGAGTTGGAAGGGAATTAATGGAGGTAGCATGGAAGTAGAAGAAAGCAAACAGGCATCTCCAGGAGCAGAATTGTTCTTCTAATCAGAACTGAAGCAATCAGTCTCTCCAAGGGACTAGAGACCGAGTGCACAGGGCACAGGATGCTTAAAGTTTTATAAGACAAAAAAAGGGGTGATTGGGAGATGGAAGACTCTGCAGATTTGTTTTGCTACAGTCATGAAGTGTTAGACACCCTCAGGGCTTAGTATGTGGATAGCATCAGAGCTTCCACAGGTGTGATCAGTCAAATGAACTCTCCTGCCTAGAGCTGCTCAATTCACTTGAGACTATCAGGTCATGAGCCCATCCCTGTGGATCCACATTTAGGTCCACACTAGGCCCTTGTGTGACAAGCCCTTTACCCACAGAACTATCTCCCCAGGCCCCAAATTACCTGCTATGTATAACCACATCAAGCCAGTTTGTGAAGATTTAGAATATCTGTCCTCACAGACTTTTGCAAGTAGTAAGAATCTAAGCTTATCCATCTAACAGGTACTTATAAGTGGATAATATGTGTCAAACACAAGTGATAACAGCAGAAGGCAAAACAAGTCACAGCTCATATGAAAAATTTTGGAATATTTATGGGTCACTCCTTGAACTTATTTAGTTACTTCCATATCTATCTACCTACCTACCTACTTTTCTATCTATCTATGGAGAGAGAGAGAGAGAGAGAGAGAGAGAGAGAGAGAGAGAGAGAGAGAGAGAGAGAGAGAGGTATACCACATGAACTCCTTGTGTTACTCAGGCAAGAAGGGTATTGGAACCCTTACAACTGAATACAGATGGTTGTGAGGCAGCATTCGGGTTCTGGGAATCAAACCCAGGTCCTCTAACATTGCACTCAGTGAGGCATTGAAGAACCAGCATCCCTCTATTTTAGGCTTAAAAGCTATTGTATAGTAAAGGCAAACTAGGTTCTTTCCTGTTTATGATTAAACCTCTCATTCTTGAGGATTGGGCTATGCTCCTCCTATAACCTTAACTACAAATGGTTCTCACTGCCCATTCCAGGAATGGCAACCATGTCTTTGTTTTAGAAATTTATATGACCTACCTTGATAGGACTACCTATTGTTATACCCACCTCACAATCATGTCTTTGTTTTAGGATTAATTTTGTTATGCTTATGTTCTGTTCCTGTAACCCCACCTATTTTGCTCTTCAAATCCCCCATTTGGAAACTCTCTCCTCCTAAGCTATAAAAGCCTTGTCTTCCTCACAACCAATGTTGCCCTCTTGAATCCCATCTTAGGGAGAGACAGCCCATGTACATGAATAAAAAATAAAGGTTGCTTTAATTACTTGCTTGCTTTAATTAATTTGTCCCAAATAATTTGGGCTGTTGGTCTTCTCCCATCTTTGGGATTAACGGTAGCTCGACAGTCCTTTATAAAATTTTATAGCGTGTGCCTAGCAGCATGTACATGCAGGAGCCTGTGGAGGTCAGAAGGTCAGATCCTTTGCAAATGGAGTTGTGAACCACTGTGTGGATGCTAGGAACTAAGCCCACATCATCTGCAAGAGTGGTAATCTCTCAGCCCGTGGTCTCCATTTCTTGACAGCAAGTAATAATCTCTAAGGTTATTTCTGATGTTACTTAGAAGCCTTTGGTCTTCTGCTCTCAAAGAATCACTTCTGAATGGAGTGGCTCCTGCTTGTAGTTGCCAAGTCCTATTGCCTGTACTGAAATGCCTCTGAAATAGAGCATATGGAATAGAGAGGAATAGAAGGGTAGAAAAACATCAAAACCTGAATAGTGGGGGAAGTAGAGCTTCCTGTTTAGGGAATATGCTTCAGAGATGCCAAAACAAAAACGAAACAGAAAAATAACTTTTGGTGTGTATGATATTGTATGATGTGGTCATATCCAAACTGTGCCTCTTTTCATTCTCACCAGCCAGTTGGACTCATTCATACATAGACCTATCATATATGCCTTCCCTCGGCACGGACATATTTTCCCCATGACTCAAACTTTTTGTGAAGTCTCATGGCAGCCTTCCACAACTATGCTACTCCTTTCTCATGAGATCTGCAGCCTATATTCTCACAATACTTTGCATTTCTCTTTTTACAACCAATCACATTTTTGTGTTCACCTTCATTGCCAATACAGAGTATGACATACTAAAAGCATTTAAAGTCTGTTGAGTGAATCAATGTTGAATGACTAGAATTCATTTTGATTGGACTGCTGTGGGAGAATGAATGATTAATCCTTGGCTGCATCTCTTTAGCCTCCATTCCAGACTAAGAGACAGGTACAAGTGCAAACTTTTATGCCTTAAAAGTTTTTACCTCAATGAGAGCCTGATTGTTTGCCTTTTATGATCCAACAAGACATTCGTGGAAATATAATAACACTCGCTCATTTTTAAAAATGTAAATGTGTTTAAGAGGCAGAAAACATAATGATAGGGGGTATTAGTTACTCTTGGGAGTCTAATTGAATTCCAAAGAAATGATTTTCATCATGTGAAGTTCTTTGCATATGCATGGACTGGGAAGTTTCAGGAGACACTTCTACTTCTTCCCACCCAGAGAAAACCAAACTCACTCAGCAGTGGACCGGTCCTGGCAGGAATGACAATATTCTAAAGAGACACTTGGGCCCTTTTCTTTGGCTATCAAACTATTTAGACAATGCTACCCAAGGGATTGTACTGTCCCTGGGAGCTCATGCTGAGTGAAAGAAGAGACTCAGGCCCCAGTGCTAATCAAAGGGGGTGGGCCTTGTCTCCTGGAAAGATATGTCACATAGTTCTGACAACTTGTCAGACCACCTTGGAGCAGACACTGTTATCCAGACACTGATGATGGGCTGGACCACACCTTGATTGAGGACTTAGTTTTGCACACCTCTTGCCCTCTATTTAAACCTAAACCTCTTGTCAAAATGCTGAATTAGGGGTTCTTTAGACCTCTTTGTTCCTCCTCCCAGTGTGGCCTCACTGATTAAACCTCTCTTGTCTGCTTTTCACTGTTACTTGTTGTTTCTTTGGCCTATTGAGAGCAGGTGTCTATTGGGCTTGGCAGGGCTCAGGCTTTGACCCTAACACCTCCAGTAACAACAGCGCCAGGCCCCCCCCCCGCCCCACCCCCATTAGTGCTCACCACCAGCTGTTGGCAACAAAACATACCAAGGCAAGATGTGTTCTTTTTTATCATGTTAATGATATATAATTTCTTTCTCAAAGGTTTGCTGTTTCTAAAAATCAGACAGTGAAATATTGCTGTGACTCTCTTAGTTTCTGCAAGTCTTGAGGCTGGCTTTGGTGACTGGGCTGCCATAGAAAAATAATACCATCTTCTGTAAAGCTATTTTGAAAACCTCTGCCAGTCCATCTTTGATCACTGCAAGCTTTCAGTTCCTACTGTGAAACATATTCTCTGTTTGTTCTTGTTTTTTCCCCCTTGTCTGTTTCTTTAAGATAAGGGCCTTGCTATGGTGACCAAACTGGCCAGGAACACATTATATACCTTAGGCTGGCCTCAACTTCTGAGTGTTGAAACTCGAGGCCTTGGTGACCACACTTTTCCAGAAACAAACCTTGTTTTTTTTGGTTTTGGTAGTTCTGGGGACTGGATTCATGCATTGTAGAGGCAAGTTCTTTACCACTGAGCATCTTTCGCATTTATTTTGAAACAGAGTCTCTCTAAGTTGCTCAGAATAGGCCAAGGTCACTATATGATTCAGTCAACCTTCCTGATTTACATTTGCTTACAAGCCTATTCCACCAAACTGGATGCTATATTTCCCCCTTACCTTCAGTGTTGTGAAGGAAAGTTTCTGGAAGAAGCTATTCCTGATTAGAAAGCTTTCAAGGATCTTGGAAAAGTTAGAATGTTGCCAAGTCTGGAGTCTAATTGCAAATTCTCTTTGGTTATCTTAGCCCTCATGAGCCCTTATGTATCCATCTCTGGATATGTGACTTATATAAATCCCTTTGAGTGTCTGTACACCAACAGATCTGGATTCTAGTCTTGACTCTGCTGTCAATGGCATTGTACGTTATGGACGTTATCAGCTAATGTCTGAGACATTAGTAGACCTTCCTCCCACTTCGCTGTAACCCTTATATCTGATGTCTTACTTATGAATATATCTAATATATGTGCTACATACAACTTTCTTTATTCTATTACCATACACATTTTATGATACTTCTGCCATGTTGGATTACAGAATTTGGAATCAATTGAATCTGTGTTTCCAGGCCAAGGTCACTTATTTTTGACTGAAGAGTAACCTCTTTCAGGTTAAGGTTGTGGTTTTGTACCACCCACAATGTAGTTTTTTACATTGTCTGCCTGGCCCTGGGGTTGTTACCATCTTTAATAGTCTCTAAGAACTTCTACCAGGAGTTGTTCTTGTCTGCTTTTTTATTGCTATAAGACACTAACCAAAATCCACTTGAGGGAAGGAAGGGTTTGTTTTGGCTTATACTTTATAAGTCATCACTGAGGTAAGTGAGAACTCAAGGAAGGAAGCTAAAGTCAGGAACTACAGCAAAGTGCTTACTGGCTTGTTGAACCTTCTTTCATATGGCACCCAGGAACACCTGCTCAGAGGAGACAACACCCACAGTGATCTGGGTCCTCCCACATCAATCATCAACCAAGGAAATGCCCCACCAAAGAAATGCTCCACAGGTTAATCTGATGGAGGCATTTTCTCAAGTGAAGTGCCCTCTTCCCAGATGAATCGATATTGTGTCTCACTGACAAAACACTAACCAGCATGGAAGTATAACAGGATCAGTTACCAAACCGTAATAAAAGGAAGATTGAGAATTTATGAGAAAATTCCTAGCTCTAAGATTATTAAGTAGAGGATCCAGATCCCCCAAAATAAGCCTGGGTCAGAAATTGAGTACATAATGACAAGACACATAGAGAAAGGCCCACAATATGTTTGTTGCATTGTCGTATTAAAATGGACCCAATTTCAAGAACTCAAGGGTTAGAGACACAGTTACTACTTTTCTTATCAACTGAAATATGTCCAAAGTTAGATCATGGGGCAGAATCAGGAAGATCTAAATAGGAACGTCAATGTGCAGCAAAGTTAGAGCGAAACACAGAGAGAAGAATCTGGGTCATCTGTAAACAAGCTCCAAAAATGCATAATCAGGAAAATATAGAAGTTGATGATGCCACTTGCTAGCAATGAGGCTGTCTAGGTAACATTGCCTCAGATGGTTCTGAGGGATTCTCGTGTCCCTACCCAGTTGTTTGTTAAAATTTGACTTCTGAAAAGGCAATTAAAATAAAAACTAAAGGGTTTTAAATCCAGACAATTAAAGTAGGGTAGAAAATACACTACTGAACTGTCACAAAACCTTGATTGTAATTCTGCAACTTACTAGCTTTGCAGCATTGGGAAAGCCCTTCACCTGTGTGGACCTCAATTTCCTTTTCTATCAAATGGAGTGAGATTTGTAACTAGAAGATATCAAATATACTTAAAATCAAAAAACTCAGCCAGGCATGGTGGCCCACACGTGTACTCCTGGCACTTAGAACACAAGGGCAGGAAAACCACTGTAAATTCAAGGTCAGCCTGGAATAAATAGCTAGTGCCAGGGCAACTAAAGCTAAAGAGTGAGACCATGTTTCAAAACAATGTTTTTTAATCTAAATTAGTGATCGTGCCGTGTCATGAAAGCACTAACAATTAATGAAAGCCAGCCACTGTTAGTGTCTTTAAAAAAAAAATCTATTTTAGTTTATTGTTGTTCCTTATATCTCTTTCTCCCTTCTCCACCCCAATCCCTTCCAACACCCCAACAACAGACAGGAGAGAAAGAAGGTTAGTGGGGAAAGGGGGTTAGTTTTCCTTAGGTACTACCTGCTGTTCAGGATCTTTGGGTTCTTTGCAGCGAGTCCAAGCTTTGTTTCAAAATATCTCCAGCTTTTCATCAAACTGCATGAACAGCAACCAGGAGCAGCAGGAGGAGAAAGCAGCAGTGGTCTTCTTTCTCAGAGGAGCCCCTGTCTCTGTCTCTCTGTCTCTCTCTCTCTCTGTCTCTCTGTCTCTCTCTCTCTGTCTGTCTGTCTCTGTCTGTCTCTGTCTGTCTGTCTCTGTCTGTCTGTCTGTCTGTCTGTCTCTGTCTCTCTGTCTGTCTGTCTGTCTCTGTCTGTCTGTCTGTCTGTCTCTGTCTGTCTGTCTGTCTCTCTCTCTCTCTCTCTCTCTCTCTCTCTCTCTCTCTCTCTCTCTCTCTCTCTCTCTCTCTCTCTGTGTGTGTGTGTGTGTGTGTGTGTGTGTGTGTGTGTGTGTGTGTGTGTTTGGAAGGTAACTTAACTTTCAGGAGACTCCTTTGTTAGTCTGACAAGGATATCCTGAGCAAATCCCATTCTAGGTCACAGAAAAGAAGAGTGGACTTGAGCATTACTACATCAAAGTTTTAAATCTTGCCTCCATTTGACATTTACTTATAATGAACCATTTGTCCTGGATGATAAATGATGGGGCAGGACAGTTTATCAGGGACTGGGTCGATCTGGATTCTATTCTAGACTCTGTTGTTAATAGCATACTAAGTTACCCTGAATGAATCATTTAACTTCAGTGCTCTCTTTGCTCATCTGTCGCCTAATGATGGCAATGATAAGCAGAGAAGCTCCCAAGTCCTAAACTGCTAGATGAGCAGTTCCGGTCTCTAGTTCAAGTCTTCACCACAGCTCTCATTCAAAGGCATTAACAACCTTCAATTTCCAGGAGTCGAAACTAAGGTGCCCAACGCCCACAAAAGGTTCACCTTTTTCTTTTTCTATTCTCTCCTATTGTTTCATAATGCCCTTCAAAATCTTTAGGATTCCCTTCTAAGTCTGATGATCCTGTATTTTCTTCACCACAATAATTATATGACTAATATTACCAAGTAAGGGATTAATTGTTCAGTGCACACAAGCCATACCCCATTATTTTAAGGTGACATTCTTTGTGTATCTTTATACACGTGTGAATGAGAATTCCTAAAAATAAAAGCTGTTTTCAGAGGTCTGACGATTAAAAGTTTAGTGATGACAGAGAGTTTGGATTGCTGACAATTCAAAGCCCAGTTACAAGTTTTCTTCAACAACCTATAGCCTACTCCATAGCCATTCCTTGCCTACTTCTGGGGCAGATCTAATGTACTTTTACAACGTACTAACAAACCTTATCCTCAACCAATGGAAGGGCTAAGAATGTTATCAGATAACACATGAGGCCTGTAGTTGAGATCTCCCACCCCCAATTTGCTGTAGGTAACCTAGCTTTCTGATTTTTTTCCACCAATGTAATATTAAGATGCCTTGATTTATAACTTTCTTTGTTCTTTTACTATAAAACTTCACAAAACTACATCTGGCTTGGACATCATTGAACTAGAAACCTAAATCTGCATTTCCCAGACCATGGTCACTCATGTCTTGGCTTCAGAATAAACCTTTTCTTATTCCCTTGAAGTTGAGAGTTGTGTATTTGCATTGGCACAACTTGTCCACATTTTCACTGGAGGCCTTGAAAGACTGATAAAAAGAGTTTAAGTACCTTTGCATCTTCCAAAAATCTCATCCCTTTCATTGAACCAGGAAATCCCTAAAGCACAGGTTCATCCCTTGCTTAAGAGAAATGTTAAACCATAGGAACTGAGGATACCATGGTTACAAATGTCTTTTTTCCTTGGCAACTCTAGGAGTCTAGGGCTACCCCTAAGTAGAGGGATGCTGAGATGAAGAAAGAAGCCCTTTACTTATATGCACAGTCCTCTTTGAAATTCTACCAATAGAGATTCACTCTCTGGTATTTGAAGAGTTTTCAATATTTTAAGAGGACTCAGTAAAAATGGCAAACGCTATAGAAAGACAGTACCTTAAACCTGTGGATAGCTGGGAAACAAAATCAGTTACTTTCTGGTCAAGAATATAAATTTTGATGGCATCCATTCCTGATGGAGGTAAGAAAGAGTTCTTTCCAGAGACAGGGGAGTGGGAAATAGGGATACGAGGAGAAAGACCAGAAAACTAAATCATCATGGCCAAATTAATTAAAGCAAAGAATTAATTAAAGCAAACATTTTTGTATACATGAGCTGCTTCTCCTTAAGGTGGGGTTCAAGAGATCAGGCTTGGAAGTGAAGAAGACAAGGTTTTTAAAATTCAGGAGTAGGAGGTTTCCGAATGGGGGATTTTATAAACAAAATAGGTGGGGTTATAGGAGCAGAACATAAGTATAACAATTTAGTCATAGTGACCACCTGAAACAAAGAGAGGATTACAGGTGGTTATACAAGGTAGTCATAGCAACAGGTAGTCACAACAACCTTTTAAAACAAAGCTAGGGTTACAAGATGGTTTTGAAACAAACGCATGGTTGCTGTTTCCTGGAACAGACAGTACAGAACCATTTGTAGCTAATGTTACAGATAGAGAATAGCCCAAGTCTAGAGAAACAGAGGTTTGATAATAAACAGGATGAACCTAGTTTGTCTTTACCAGAAGATGGTTTTCAAACCTAAAATGGAGGCAAGCTGACTCATAAATAACCAACACAGTTGATTTATTGTACCTCTGCTTCTCATAGAAACCTATGGGATAGCTGAAAACTGAGATTGGGTGAATGGGAAAAAGGATTTAATGTGGAGAAAACCATGGGCAGATGTTGGGGACTTGTTAGTGTTCATACCTCAAAAAAATGCTAGAACAAAGCAAAGATGGAAGGAAGCAATTTGACAAAGCTTTTGAGGTGTGCAGGACAATCTATCAAGCTGACAATGAAAAATATGATGTCCAACAGTCCTAATTTCCTTTCCTGACAGAATGACAAGTCCAGGAGTTTGACGAAAGAAACAAATGTAGTAAACCTTATGTGATTCTTTATACTCTGTCCCATTGTGAGCAAAAGGAAGTCCTAAATTGGTTCCCATACAGCGGGCACCAGAGCTAATCCAAAGCCAGAACCCCAAAGCAGAAGCTGTAACCTTAAGGTCATTTAAAGATCACCGTCAATGTCATTTGCCATTCTACTTCTGGTTCTGTTGTCTGTTTTTATATCATATTGGAAGGGCTCGTACAGGAGCTCTCTCTTCCAGGAAGTGCCCTAAGCAGCCTAATATTTGGCGCCCTTAACTAGACTGCCTTTTATCTAAGAAATAAGCATAAAATAGAGAGTGTAAGCCAGAAACTAGATGAAAAGAAAGAAAGTGATTTATAAGTAAAATGTAATGTAATAACTGGTTAATGAAATTCGAATTAAGAAATAGTCACTAGAACAAATCCAAAACAAATCTTTCATCTGATAATTGCTTTTTACACTGACTTAAAATCAACCTCTCAACAATGAATCCCCTTTAATCACAAGCCCTGTCACACTGTCTGTCAATACCTGGACTGCTCCCTCTGTCCTTCTTGACAGACTCGTGACTGGATTTATCGGGGAAAAGACAGCCCATTTAAAGTTACTCCTAGCCTTCTGACCACATGGCTCCATGTTCCCTTATTTTACTATGAGACTTAACCCTGAAGAGTCAGGTAGAGTGATAATATTAACTGTATTATGTTCCTTCAAACCTCCAATCCTATACTTTACTATGAGCTGGACATTCTTCAAGATTTTAATTCATCAGTGTTTCGCCTGCATGTGCATCTGTGTACAATGTGTGTGCCTGCTGCCCTCAGAGGTTTGTTAAGGTTGTCAGATCTCCTGGGCCTGGAGTTACAGACAGTTGTTTGTCCGGACCCGCTGGACAATCAACTGGGACCCTCGGACCCCTAGGGAAAGAATGAGGGACAAGAGACACGAAGAACGGACAGCAAGTCAAGGAGTCTAATCAAGCTGACAAATTTTTATTTTCTCACAGGCAGTTATATACCATTGAAGCAGGAGGCTGAGTGGGGTGATCCAGGTGGGCTGTTTTCGCAAAATATCAGGAAGTCAGGAAGTTTGGCAGGGCGAGGACCCCGGTGGTTCTGGGGCTGGGTGGAATTGTTAAGTATCTGGAACCACAAAATGTTATCTATAGACTTTGTTCCTCTTGTCCTCTGAAGGTCTCCGTAATTCCGGGAATACTGAGAACAGCTAGAGAGTACCTTGAGGGAGGGGAAGAGGTTATAAGGCAGCCTTCTGGAATGTACCCTGAGGCAAGGAGAGAAAGAGGTCACAAGACAGCCTGCCCCAGGTCGACTCAGTGTATTATGCCTAGGTCCAAGATGCTTGCCGGCTATGGTATTGGCTCCCCACAGTTGTTAGCTATCATGTGGGTGCTGGGAATCAAACACAGGTGGGTCCTCTGCAAGTACTCTTAACTGTTGAATCATATATTCAGCCCCAGTATTTTGCCACCTCCAAAATGCGTGTGTGAGAAAGTTAATCCCCAATGCAGCAGTGTTTCGAAATGGGCCTTTGGGGAAATGTTTATACCTTCAGCACTCTGCCCCTGTAAAGGATTAATGATGCTATTAAAGGGCTTTAGAGAGAGGTATGGTCATACACATCTGTGCTTGTAGTGTTTGGGAGCCTTAGGCAGGAGTTCATGCTAATCTGGGCTACATTTTGAGACATACCTTACACAAACAAACAGCAACCAAAGAAGGAAGGAAGGAAGGAAGGAAGGAAGGAAGGAAGGAAGGAAGGAAGGAAGGAAAATAATTTGTATAAATGACTTCCTGTTCTTTTCTTTTACCCTGTAAAGATGAAAGGATCCTTCTGTCCAGAGGATGGAGCAACAAAGCACCACCATAGATCCAGACATTAGGTCTCTTATGGCCATGATCATGGCTTCAATATCTCCAAACAGTAAGAAAACAAGTTACTTAAAAAAAAAAACAAAACTATCCAGTGCTATCATAGCACCATAAAAGAAAGAAAGGCATCTTCAATCTTCAGTGTGAAACTGAAAATAGAATGAAGAGTTAGTTACGTAATGATAACTCATAATGTAATGATGTCATGATAGAGGCCTTCCTTACACAAACATACTGATATTCCTACTAGAAGGAAAGACTATGAGAAAGAACATACACAGAGGAAAAATCTGTGTAAGGGCACAAGGAGAAAGCAGTCATCTGCAAGCCAAGAGAGGCTGAAAAAAAGGAAGTCTAATGACACCCTGATATTTTTACTTATAGTTTCCATAATTGTGAGAAAATAAAAATCTATTATTTAGAACACCCAGTCTGAGGTATTTTGTTATGGCAGCACAAGCAGACTAGGCAGGAAGAATATAAATATATAATATAATATAAATAATATACAAGCTGAATTCAGATTCTACAATTTATTATCAGTGAAGTGTTAGACAAATCTCTATGGGGATAAGAATATGCCTTATTAAAAAAGCAGACTTGTGGATCAATGGAAAAGAATAGATGATATGGACAAAAGCCCACCCAACTATAGCCATTTGCTTTTAAACAAAGATGTCAAAAGTATATCTGACATCAATAAAACTTTTGGATCGAACTGTCTATCCATGTGAAGAAAGAACTTAGGTCCCTATCATTCACCCTGCACATACAAAACAACCGCAACAACAAAAAAACAGTAAACAAAATGTTGATGCAAGACCAAAAACATTGAAACCATCAGAAAGAAGGATTTTCTTAACTGGACCCCAGGAGCTTGGAAAATAAGGCCGACAAATGGGATCTCATGAAATTAAAATCTACTAATCAGCCTAGAGAATGAAATAAAAGCTGTCAGCTATGCATCTCACAGAATAAATTTTAGAATATAAAAAGAGCACACACACACACACACACACCATAAACTACAAGAAATCACCCATCTCAAACTGTAAATAGACCAACCAAATAAACAAACAATTCTGAAAATAGGAAATACCAATAGCCGATAAATGTATGAAAAGCATGTCAACATCACTAGACAGCAAGAACTGCAGATTAAAATTACATTGAGATTTCATTTTATGCAAGCCAGAATAACAATCATTAAGATTAGAAATAACAAGGTAGACCAAATGTTCTTGTTGTGTGCTGGAGCATCTTCTGGGTATATTCCAAGGAGTGGAATAGCTGGGCCTTGCGGAAGCCCTATTCCCAGTGATGCACCAGCACACAACAAGAAAATTTGCTCAATCATGTTCATAGCTGCCTTATTCATAATAACCAGAACATGGAAACAGCCTAAGTGTCCCTCAGTAGAAGAATGGATAAAGAAATTGTGGTACATATACACTATGGAATCCTACTCAGCTATTAAAAACAAGGAATTCCCGAAATTTGTGGACAAATGGATTGAACTAGAAATGATCATAATGAGTGAGGTAACCCAGAAGCAGAAAGACTCAAATGGTATATACTCACTTATATCTGCATACTAGCCCAAGGGGCATGTCCCACGAAAGCCTTTACTTACCAGGAAACTGGGACAGAGGGGAGGACTTCATATTGGGACTCTAGGTGAGAGAAACATGGGAGAATGGCAAAATAGAAAGATCCAGAATGTCCTAGAAACTTACAAGAAGAACATTATGATGGGCAGATCTGGACCCAGGGGTCCTGCTCAAACTATGGCACCAGCCAAGGACAATACATATAGTAAACTTCAAACCCCTACCTAGATCTAGCCAATGGACAGGACATTCTTCACAGTTGAGTGGAGAGTGGGGACTGACTTTCACACCAACTCTGGTGCCCCATATTTGACCATGTCCCCTGGAGGGGGAGGCCTGGTGGCACTCAGAGGAAGGATAACAGGCTACTAAGAAGAGACTTGATACCCTATGAGCATATACAGGATGAGGAAGTCCCCCTCAGTCACAGTCATAGGGGAGGGGAGTAAGGGGAAAATGGGATGGAGGGAGGAATGGGAGGATACAAGGGATGGGATAAGAATTGAGATGTAATATGAATAAATTAATAAAATCTATTTTTAAAAAGATTAGAAATAACAGCCAACAGCAGCCTGTTTGTAATAGCCAGAATCTAGAAACAACCTAGATGTCTCTCAACCAAAGAATAGATAAAGAAACCATGGTTCATTTACACAATGGATTAGTACTCAGCTATCAAAAACAAGGAAGTCTTGACATTTTCAGGCAAATTGATGGAACTAGAAAACATCATCCTGAGTGAGGTAACCCAGACCCAGAAAGACATGCATGGTATATACTCACTCATAAGCGGATATGAGCCACTTAATACAGGATAACCACAGTACAATACAGAGACTGATGCACCAACCAAGGTCCATGTATGAAGTGGATCTAGATGCTCTACATAGATGTAGTAGATAGGTGGCACAATCTCCTTGTGGGTCCCACAATACAGGGACTAGGGACTACTTCTAACATGGACTCTGGCCTCCCAACATTGATCACTTCCCCCCTGGCAGGGTAGCCTTGCAAGGCTACAGAGGAAGAGGATATAGGTAGTACAGATGAGACTTGATAGGTTGGGGTCAGATGTTAGTGGAAGAGGGCTCCCCTTTCTGAGGATTAAGGGAAGGAGGGAGGGAGAGGGAAGGAGGAGGGATTGGGAGGTGATGAGGGAGGGTGCTACAATAAGGATGTGAAGAATTCAAACTGCAGAACAAGAAGGTAACTTATATTGTTAATCCCACTACATGGGAATAGCTCTGAGACTGGCTGAGACATGAATGTCTGTGCATAGACAATGCTTCTTGTTGGCCACAGAATCCCTGTGATTTAGGATTAGATCCTATTCTTCATATGGCATGAATGAAGATTTGCAGATGTGTTCCTTCTGCTTATACAAAGAACAGAGAACCAGCCTTAATTGTTCTGTGCATCCTGCACACCTCATACATTTATAATTTTAGGACTGTATAATGCTAGTGAGAAATTATATTTTCAGAACAAAAGAACCAGATACTGATGCTGGGTCAGACCTGACAGGATTCATTCCTCTCAGCATGCTGAATGCTGACATCCTGCATCCTTCATGTTCTAGTCCAAGGTGCTTCAGTTGCTGTTCCTCATCAGAACAGGGCAGCTACCAGGACAGTTTTGAAGAAAGCTTCTGATCCCATTTGGTCTGATACTTCAGACTGTCCCACACAGGACTACTATTAAGCCTGGCATTTCTCAACATTTAGGAACTGGACCACAAATGCTATTCCTGGCATATTTAGCCATTTTCCCCAATTTTATTTGGGCCCCTACAAAGGTATTATTGGTCCCAAATTAGCTTGAAAAAATCTTAAGAGAATGACACCCCATTTCCCTTAAGGGGGTTGGGTAGGTTTTTGTTTGCTCTCTTGGGCTACAGATGCTGATTTTGATTGGGAATTAGTTATAAGTTATTATTGGTCTTATACAGAAATAAAACAAGGTTGGACTCAGGGATGTCTCTTTTTCTTTATCTTTCTTTCATAGGTATGGAGATAGGGGTTGAAAAGTAAGAAGAGTGGAAATAGAAATATATAGGGATGGTAGAAAACTAAGTAGATTATTGGATCTACTTCTCAACTTAAGGCCTTAATTGTTACTCACAAATAAGATTGTTTTTATTTCATCAGCATAAAATTTTGTATATTGATGTAAAATAAGTTAAATTTTGATACACTAGTATAGAATTCAGATTTTAGATTATTCTTCATACACATTCCTTATAGTTCTACTCTAATATGAGGTACTGTACTCATACAACTCAATTATAAAACATTTACTTATAATACCTTGAAAGTGCTATTGCAGGCTGTTTAGAACAATTAAGTAATTGTTAGTTAATCAAATCATGGTCGTGTCAATTACTAGTCTATTTTTATCACAAGAATATACATCCTAGGTTTACAGAAAAATATGAATCTATAGATATAAGGTAAAATAGTTAGATAAGATCTTCAAAGGCCTCAAGACCTACAGAATATGGCATTTAAAGATGTTTTTATTACTTTAAAGATTCTTTGAAAAGACAGGTCAACTCCTGGAAACACCCAGCCTACTTCAAAGAAGAAGGTTAACTCCTGGAAACACACAGCCTACCTCAAAGAGGATGATGGACATCAAATAGCCTCCTTATGGAGATGGCTTCAACTGTGGCAAACGAGCCACTGGGCAAAATATCTTCATTTCTGCAACAGACAGAATTCTTCCTAAAAATGGGTAAGCTTGGATGCAGGTAGAGTCAACAGCCAAACTCTGCCAAGACAGGGTAAGCAAGTCCTCAACAGTTCCTGCCTCGCAAATATGTCTGTCAGATATACTGGGCCAAAAGGCTGAAGATAATGCTCCAACATTATAGAGTTTTGGATGGCTGTTCAGGCAGCAAACTGTCTCTGTCATTTCTTCATTTTGGAAGCTGCTAGCCTGCACTTCCAGTTTACTCAGGTAATTATGTTTTATTTCTTCTCAAGTCTCTGATGGGATTGAAGACCAGATAGTTTAGTCTTACAATTAAGGTTAGTTATTTAGGGGTTAAGATGTTTTTAGGTCTAGATAGATGTTTTAAGTTGATAGAGAAGAACTATGACAGACATTGATTTACATCCAGAATTTTAGATGCACCAAGATAGGAAAGATGTTTTCTTCAAGGTTGCTAAATACAAATAGCCAAAACACTAAGAATGTAACATTTATTTAATTCCTGATTGTTTTGAGATTCTTATTGCTGTATGCAGTTTATTTTATTTATGTGTAGTAATATAAATGTATATGTAAAAATGAAATGTAATAAAAAAAGAAAAAAAGGGAAATAACTAACAGCAGTGGTAGTGCATGCCTTTAATCGTAGCACTTGGAAGGCAGAGGCAGGCAGATCTCTATAAGTTCAAGGCCAGTCTGTTCCTCAGATCGAGTTCTAGGACAGCCAAGGCTACACAGAGAAACACCCCTCCCCCCCGTCTCAAAAAAAAAAAAAAAGAAAGGAAGGAAGGAAAGAAGAAAGAAAAGAAAAGATGAGAAAAGAAAAGAAAAGAAAAGAAAAAACAACTGTTGGCAAGGAGATAGGCAAAAAGAGATATAAAGTTGTTGGGCTTCTGTGAAACTCAATTTGGAGGTTTTCCAAAAAACTAAGAACAGATCTACCATATGACCCAGCTGCCCACTCTTGGGTATATACCCAAGTCAGTAACATTGATTCCAAGTCAACAAATTGCAGAATATTTGCACTTCAGTGTTTATTACAGTTCTATTCATAACAAACAATTCACAGAACTGTAACAGGTCTGGCAGAAATGAAGACGTTCTAAGAAGACACTTGTGTGTTTTAATCTATCAAATATTGAAACAATAAACCTCGAGAAAATGGAAAAATTTCCATTCTCTTTGGTTCTTGCTGCTGGGAGTGTTTTGGGTGTGGTCTCCAGAGCCAAGTGCCCTTTGCTGTGCCACAGAACATTGAGGAAATCAAGGACTTTCTGATTACAGCCCAGGGGAAGGATGCCAAATCTGTTAAGTTCAAGAAGAAAAAGAATAATATGAAGTTCAAGATTTGCTGCAGCAGATGCCTTTACACCCTGCTCATCACAGACAAGGAGAAGGCAGAGAATTTGATGTAGTCCCTACCCTGTGGTTTGACAATGGATAATATTTCTTGCTGTTGTATGAACATTACTAAAAGACATATACCTTGAAACACAATTGATGTCATTTTTTTCTTGACAGGATCTTTCTGTAATCCAGGATAGCTTAAAATTCACAGTAATCTTCCTGCTTCAGCCTCCTGAGGTCTGGCATTATACACATGAGCCACTTTAATGGAACACCATGACTAAGGTAACTTATAGAAGTCAGGGTTTATTTCGGACTTATGGTTACAAAGGGATAAGAGGATATCACCATTATAGCAGGGAAATAGAGCAGTAAGCACCAAGCATGGTGGCAGGGACAGCTCAGAGCTCACATCTCAAACTACAAGCAGGAAATAAGAAGTAAATTTGAAGTGATGCAAGTCTTTAAACTCTCCAGTTTAGTGACATCCCTTCTCCAACTTAAACATTGCAAACAGTACCGTCAACTAGGGATGGATCAAGTGCTCAAATACCGGAGACTATAGAGGACATTTGTAATTCAAACCACCACAGCCACCATGGCCAGCTGACCATCCTTTCAAATTCACAAAACAATATGAACTATATAAAATTGGTGTCATTTTATTCATGTTAAAATTTCATTATCTTAAACACACCAAGGAAGCATAAATCTTCAGTGAAAATTCAACCTTTGGAACTAAGCTATGTTCTTGTACTGTTTGAAGTGGCTCTATTGTCTTCCCAAACCCCATCTTGAAATACTGTCTGTTTTGTCATCAGAGAATAAATTATACGTTCCCCTTGCACTTCCTAATATACAATTTGCTTATTTTGTTTCATTCTCCCTTGTAGTTGACTCCTTTTAAAAGGGAGCATCCTCAAGGGACTATCTGCATATCCATCTTGACAGTATTGGCATCTGTTTTTTCTCACAAGCTTCATTTGAACTGCCATGTTTCCCCAAAGCTTTTCCCAGAGTACCTCATTCTTACCACAAAATGTCTCATGAATCCCATGGATGTGGAATGAATTCTTAAGCAGAACTTGGACACAAGGCTAATTTGATTTCACATCAATCAAAAACATCAAGTGACAGAGACAGGAAATAAATATAATTCCAGCATTTACTAAGACCACACAACACTGATTTGGCATTGTTCTCCTTAGATGAACCTAATACCTGTTTGTTTTAGGAACTCTAGTGAGCAGGAAGTATGCAATAAACACCAATTCACAGGGCATCAGAGTTTAAAGATTAAGGTCTGTCAGGAGTAAATATGTTTATCTTTGGAGTTTCTGCTTTTAATGATGTTGCCTCAGATAATTACTTGATAAAGTAAGCTTTGTCTTTAAAGAAGATGACTAGAAAATAAAAATGTAGAAATTTCCAAACATCTAGCATAACAATCAGATCAATCTCCATTTCAATGTTAACTTATCAGTATAAACTGATGAGGTAAATGATCAATGAATGTTAATTTCCTTTGTCTCCCTGAATTTTAGAAACTAAGGTCAGACAAACTTAGAATCCTCTGATAGCAAAACCTAAAGCTATGGATGAAGCTTTCATTGAAGATTTGCTGACTTTGCTGTCCTACTGTTTTTAGTGTGGATTGCCCCTTCCTTCTCTCTTCTTGTCAGAATAGAACCTAGGTGTCTTTGGTACTATTGTATTGTGAAGAGATGAAGGTAGTCTATATTGAAAGCATTAAACTGGAGGCTTACATGCACTTGCAGAGGACTGAGTCCAGGATGAGTCCCCAACCATTATGACTAGAGCATGTCAGAAAACAGGCTGGTATGGTATTGTACCAGTAGCTGAGATGTTACATCATATTCATAAGCATAGTCAGAGAGAGAGAGAGAGAGAGAGAGACAGACAGACAGACAGACAGACAGACAGACAGACAGAGACAGAGACAGACAGAGACAGACAGAGACATACAGAGACACAGAGACACAGAGAGTCAAAGAGAGACATAGAGACAGAGAGACACACAGAGTGAGGGAGAGAGAGAGAGAGAGAGAGAGAGAGAGAGAGAGAGAGAGAGAGAGAGAGAGAGAGAGAGAGAGAGAGACTGGTGGCCAGGGCTTTTGAAACCTGAGTTAATTCCTGTAATACACCTCCTTCATCAATGCCACACCTCCTAATCAGGAGCAAACATGCTAGAGCATCCCACAGCCACTTCTTCATGTTTTTATTTTGAGACAGGTTCTTACCAAATCACCCAAGCCAGCCTTGGCTGTAGCATAGGTAGGTCTTGAATTTCTGATCCTCCAGTATTAGCTTCTTAAGTAGCTGCTGTTACAGCCTGGGTAAAATTAATCTTCATGTTAACATACTCTTCTAAGAGCTGTGCTGATTGAGCACATGGCGAATCAAGACTTATATTTCAATAGCAAATTTTTATATTGCGACACTGAGAGTGTACATCTATGGACCTGAGAGAGTACCAACACATTCTTCACAGAGATAGACAAGTGATGGCGAAATTTTATTGGGGAAAACTGGAGTAGGAAGATGTGAGGGTGGGGCTTGGAAGATGAGAGGGGCTTTTTTGACTATGAGGAAGAAGTGAACTACTAAGAGAGGGGAAAAGGAGGGATAAAGAATACTAAGAATAATTTTAACAGCCATAGGAAAACATATTTTGTTCCCTAAAAACACATATGTATATGTGTGTGTGTGTGTGTGTGTGTATAAACCCATTTTACCACTGTGGATGATAAGGCTCATCCAAAGAGCCATAGACTGTCTAAACAAAAACTCCAATGCCAGGCATGCAATCTTCCTGTAAGTTGTCTGCCAGAGGAGTCCAAGATAAGTTGTTACTGTCACACTTGGTTGCCTCCCCCTCCTGAGTTCTGGAATTACAGGTGTGTACCACCACACCCAGTGGTGCTGGGGATCAAACCTAGAGTTTCCTGCATGCCAGGCAAACATTCTACTAACTGAGGCCAAACCCACAGCTTCTTATTTCCAATTATTTAGTTAGTTTTGCCTGCCTTAAGATGGTGAAGCCAGCAGGTTTGTGACAGAGGAAGTAATTTGAGGCATTGGCAAGTTGACTTAGCAGGTAGAGACTATCACTGCTGAGCCTGCTTCTGCGAGTTCTATCTCGGAACCCACCTGGGAATAGAAGAGAACCAACTCTTGCCCACCCCATCGCCATCCTCCACCTTCTGCAAGGGGAAGACAATTGGTCAAGAAGGAGAAATGTGAACATAGAATAGATGGTGCTGGCTGCAGCACCTGTCACTGCAGATCATAGTATTTGTGCCTTTATTAGCTAGCTATCTTCATCAGAAGGCAGGGACTCTGTCTCATTCATTTTTTTTTTTTTTTTTGATCCCCTTCAGTGTCTGGCACACAGATATTTTTGCGTTGAGTTGAGTTTCGAGGGGTCTGAGGAAGGCCCTGTGGTTAGGTCCTAGGGAGAGAAGTAGTCATGAGGGCTTCTCAATGCTGCTAAGAGAGACAGAAGGGACGAGGGATAGGAAATTGGGAGTGCTGGGAAAGACCTCAGGCAGGAGAGTAGAGATACAAATATGAGGCTCTGGCTTTTTGATCCATGGAATTAAAATAAAGGTGGGCAAAGTAGCATGCATTGATAGTCCTAGATATCTCTCTCTGGGCTTGATGGACAGTCAGTTTAGCAGCCTTGGGAGCTCCAGACCAAGTCAGAAAGCCACTCCAAAAAACAAAGAGAACAGTACATAAGGAGGGGGGAGGGAGATAGAGGAGAAGGGTGTGTGTGAAGAGGGGCAGTCACTCATTCCAAGGCTTCTTGATAAAGCATGAGTATGAGGATTCACATGACTGCACGACAACCTATTTCTAGAACATTTCATCACTCATTTATTAGAACAGTTCAGCCTTTACTATTCTTATAAGTGTTAATACAAGCACTAATTCATTAAGATTCACGACAGCTCTTCAAAGCAAGTGAACTCCCTGCGATGATGCTTTTCAGTTAGGAGGACATCTAGCTTTGAACCAAGGATGTAGACTCTGTTCTGCACTGTGCCACATGCTCTTCTGTGTGACTTTATTTTATAATTTGTCTGGTACTCTCCTCACTGGGCTTATGGGAGGATCATTGTGTTCATGTTTCACATGCAGAAACAGATAGTTATAGTTATTTATCCATGGTCACACAGCTACTTAGTAGCTCCTGGGGACACACCGGGTGTAGGGATTCAGTAGTGATTAAGTCAGATGTCAAAAGGTGGTACCAGCTGGACTAGGTAAGTGGCATCTGGCAATGTCTCCTGAGGGGGATTTACAGGCTCTTGAGAAAGTTGGGGCTGGCAAGTTGGAAAAAGGAGGATAAGAGAGGATTGTGAGTACCATCCTGCTCCCATGGCTGCTCCTGAACTGAGGATGAAGAAGACAGAATAAAATAGAAGCAGTTGCTGTGGTCTGGGAAACCACAAGCAACAAAAGATCATTTCACAAAGGCCCAGTGGAGCAGAGGAAGCAAGGTTGTGCCTGGGAGGGGATTTCAGGGCTCCATCTCTTGGATCCAGGTAAAAGTAAAAAAAAAAAAAAAAAAAGTTGCTGTAAAAATTGCCAAGAGAAAAGAGCAATTACAAGTATTACCTTATCTAAAGACTATGAATCACAAAAATGACTACCATGGAAAGATATGCCCAAAGGTGCAACAATGGCACTTATATCTTAGGAATAGGCAACAACCACCTGATCTCTTCCTCTTCTACCTGATCAGTAGAAGAGAAAAATTTATACCTGGAACTATAAACCTAGACAACTAGGTATTTAGTTGCTGGTAAGATCATGGATCCAGGAGGATAATCTACTGCCACATTTCTAAATCAGTACAGTTCTGAACTAAATATCTAGCCTTATATCCACAGATAGGCATGGCTCTCACTGATCATTCAAGAAGCTTTTATTTTCTAGCAGACAGAGAGGACCATAGAAATTTACAACTGGTTAAAATATAGAGAACATCTGACTCAAACCCTGCAGCTAAGTAAGGCTCAGAGAGCATTGCTGAAGAGGAGACAGAAAGATAATAAGAGCCGGAGGAGGACCAGAGCATCTGTTGTAAGATAGTGGTCATGAAATCTTAACAGCATGGTCACCTAAATAAAACCTGCACAATAACAACACCAATTGACGTTTCAAGGTAGGTGGCAGAAATTTCACAATGCCCCACTGCTAGATGAAGAACCACATGCAATTATTGGCTGCCAAAAGAAAGAAAATTAATATCTCCAAGGATGGCTCCTTGATGGATTATTTGACCCTAAGTGGTCATTCCTAAACATATATACATATAAGCAACACTAAAAGAACTCAGCAAGTTGTATTTATATAGTCATATATGTGCATATACATGTAATGATAATGAATTTGGGAGGGGACATGGGAGGAGTTGGAGGGGGAGAGAATGGGGAAGAAATGATAAAAATACAGCACTCATGTATGAAATTATGAAAAAGGAATAATAAAATAAATGTTTAAAAATTAAGTAAATAGAAATCTTAAAATGTTTTTAACATGAATACAGTAGGGGCTGACAAATATTTCCCAGGTTAACAACTCCAGCTGTCATCTGACTATTCATTTGCTAATTCATTTGTTCATCTATTTACTTACATTTTCCAGTCACTAAACCAGTTGCCAACTTGATACAACCTAGAGTCAACTGACAAGAGGGAACCTCAATTAAAGAGATTTCTTGATTAAATTGGCCTATGGCCATGTCAGTGGGAAGTTGTTTTGATTGCCGGTTAACATGGCAGAGCCTATCCCACGATGGGCAGTATTCTTTAAGTACAATGTCATGGGCAGTATGAACCAGGCTGGAACAAGCCAGGTAGTGACCTGGTGGGCAGCATTCCTCCACAGTTTCTGCTTTAGTGTCTGCTTGAGTTCTGCTCTGATGTCCCTCAGTGATGGACTATGACCTGGAAGTATATGCTGAAAACCATTTGCTTGGTTAACTCGCTTCTCAACAGAGAAGAAAACTAGAACAGTTGCTTATTCCACACATATTTAAGAACCTCTCTAGGCACTGGTGCTGCGTACTAAGCATAAGAAAATGTAGATAATGGCAGGCATATGTAGGAAACTAACTTCACATGGAACTGGACTTTGAGATCTGGCAGTGGAGCTGACCACGTCAACATCTATGGTTCAATACCACCAATGTCCACTCACTTCAAAAGATTTAGATAATGAAACTTTAAAAGGAGTGTTGTCAGATGACCAGAAAAACACACTGTTTTTTTTTTCATTAATGGATCTTAGCAAAAATGTACTTGGCATATAAGAGAAACCTACCAAAGGCCGAAAATTCAATTTTATGTCAGGCAAATTTCTACTTTGTCAACTTCCAGATGTTTTTGTTCAGTATCTGTCATGTAGCATGTACTACATGACTGTAGTAGCTAATTTCTTTTCATGAACATTTGTTTAATAAGATGATTATAACTGAAATGATTTTGATTAAAAAAAAACACTTTAAGTAGGCTTGAAGATTTTGGTGATAGACAGCTCTGCTTATAGAATGTGAGATTTATGAGGCCAGGTATCTCAGTGGTTATTTTGTGCCATGATATATTTCAAATACTGAGAACATTCAGTACACAGTAGGTGGTCAAGAACTATTTGTTGTGAATTATTCCCACCTGTCTTCATTTTATATAATTTTAAATATCTATTCTTTTTAAGGAAGGTCATTGACTAAACATTATTTTAATATATGCAAAAGGCTCTCACATATATAAATATGCTTCATAAAAATCAAAGATTATACCTCTAACCAAATTTTGGTCTAGGAAATGGGGCCATCTTACCAATAACACATCTCCCCTGAATTTTGACTCCCCTGAGTAAGCCAGGAATTAGCTTCATAAAAAAATAAGTTCCTTAATAGCATGAAGACCAGATATAGTTTCTGGTTTCTGGAAAGATTTTCCAATTGAAACAGATCCAGTGCTTTGGCTACAAGATGGGCAAGCTTTGCCCTTGTTGGCTGGCCTCTGGAAAGACCAGACTGGCCTGAGAAAGCCTCTGGCACTTGTTTCTGTTTCCAATATTGCTGCCATGGATACCCATGGCTAGAAAGCAAAGGGCAAAATATCAGATGCTTGCAGTTGAGGTGCCAGCATTAGGGCAGTGAGAGGCTGAAGCGTTGGCAGTAGAAAAAACAAGGGCTGGTCCTTATCCATCAGCTAGTGAAGAGACCCATGGAAGACTACAAGCTTTTGGGAGGATGTGACTACCTAGCACTGTCAGTTGAGTTGTTTCACCTTAAAGTTCTTGGAAGGAGCCTTTGGATCAAGAGTACAAATGCAAACAAGTAAAATTTCTCTTGATAGGCTTGTATTAAGATGCCTTATTTGACAGAACTGAGAAGGGAACAAGTATAGTTACACACTGCACACAGTAGGGCTGAATTACTTCCAGGGTATGGAACCAAACTGTGTATGGTTAGGGTTCTGCACTTACCCTAGAAGAAGCACACAGTTCATTATGGGCAAGGGAAGGAAAACCTGGGGCTTTATTATTTATATATGCTGCATGTGTGTGTGTGTGTGTGTGTGTGTGTGTGTGTGTGTGTGTGTGTGTGTAAAAGAAAACGCATACACTCTCATCTGTCTTTTTAAATTAATATACACAAGCCTGGAGAGATAGCTTGTTGGTCAAAAGTCCTGGCTACTCTTCTAGAGGATGTAGGTTCAATTCCCAAAATCTCCATAGCTGCCTACAACTGCAGAAAACTCCAGGATATTTGGTGCCTTCCTCTAGCCACTGTCGACACTGCACTCACACAGTATACAAAGTAATCAGTTTTCTTACAACATTTTCATGGATTCTTTTGGCTGTTATTCCTTCCCTTCTTTCCTTCTCAGCACTAGCTAACTTGGGTCTGCTCCAGAGACATAGTTTCAGGCTTCTATATGCTTTAGAGTTTACAGCATTCCAACACAAATACATAAAGTTCGAGTTCATAATCTGTGTATACCTTACCCTAGGAAAAATGTATTTAGCTGAGATTATCCATCAATCAAGTATTTGCCGTACATAATGAATCATGAGATAGGCAGATAAAAAGCCAGAAATGATAGACACTGGAGGTCTAACATCAGTCTGTCTGCAGAGACAACTGTTCTGCATGTCCTGCCTAGCTTCTGCTGCTTTCTTAGGAACCCTTTTTTGCCTCTCACCTTATAGATATAGCATCCCAATTCATGCCTTCATCTGTAACTGGCATTCTCCATGAACATATCTGTCTCCAAATTCCTTTCTCATGAGGGGCCTGGTCAAGTTAGATTCTATCTGTCCCACCAGTATGACCTTATCTTACCATCTACACTTTTCCCACCCTGTTTTCACATAATATACATTCTCAAGCACTTGGAGTTAAAATGTCAATGCATGAATTTTGTGAGGACACACTTCAATCCACATTATCAAATATCATCTCTAAATAGAAAACTTTCAAGTATAAATGTTGATCACAATAGCTAATGTAAATTATATTAGGCAGTGCAGCATTTTAAATAGCACAACTAAAGAAACACTATTATGGTGATAGCAACTCAGAAAGTAGGGAAACAGAATAAGCAAAAATTGCTCTTATTACAGCAATGGCTTAAAGGGGATAAAGAGATGATGATGGCAGATGAGCAGACAAGTCACGCTGGCCTAAAGTAATTTAATTGCTTCTAACCTGGCAAGCATCCGTGAGATATTTGCCACGGGGGGGGGGGGGTGGAAATCAAGTTTCTTGTTACTCAGACCTTGTTTTCTAGCACATTGTAGAAGCTGCTGGCTCTTCAAATTGAACAGATTGCTCTGAACTGAAGGAAGAAAACAACACAAACACAGCTGAAGCATTTTCAGTATGCAAGAGGAAATGGGCAAACAAGAGGAACAAGCACCCCTCAACAGAAACGGATGGGGGTGAGTGCACAGAAGAGGCATTTGCTGAAACCTCAAATTTCTGCACAGCTAGCTAGCCATGAGGTGGCACAGAGCTGGCGAAATCCCAGTTTTGTCGTTAGAAGAGAGAGGGGATGAGATGGGTCGCTTTTCGACAGAGTCTCATATAGCTAGCTTGAAACTTGCTAAGTATCAGATGATGACCTTGAACTTTGAGCCTCCAGTTTCCAATGCTTAACTGCCTTATAAGCATGTGCTATCACACTTGGCTGAGGTGGGTCATTGAAAGCAAACGTTGATTAGTCAGCTAGACATACAGCTTTTTTTTTTTTTTTTTTTTTTGAGCCTTTGGCAAACGCACCATGATGCAGCAGTTATTTCACAATTTTACAAGTTAAAAAAAAAAAGTTCCTGTTTTCCATGCAACAGATTCAAGAAGAGTGACTCACACTACCAAGTTAACAGAGCTTGCCAGGGGATTCGGAAGTGGAAGTGTCACACGTTCATGTAGAGTTGATTACTTACTGAGGCTAGGGTGATATTCGTGTGTGCGTTAATTCACTTTGGCATGAAGATAATACGTTTCAAATTTTAACATCAAAGGATTGCAGGATGGACTTGACCTCTGAGAAGAGAGCAAAGCTACTGCTTCTCAAGCTATTCTACCTAGGCCAGAGTGTAGTCTACCTTCAGTAAAGGAAAACCCAAGCCTCTGCTGCCTAGAACATGCATACCTCCCAGACTGTTAATGAATCCTTCCAGCCTTGGCCACACCAGGCTCCCTTGCTGATGATCCATTTTGCACTGATCAGTTCCCTTCTATAGTAGATACAGGGGTAATAGGTATCCTCTTTGGGCAGTCTTGCTCTCATTAATAAAATAATTTAAGAATGGACCTAAAGGCATGCTCAAGGGCAATTTACAGAGTTTAAAGGAAAATCACCAAGGCAGGCAAGCTGTAGTGCTTCAGTAGCTACCTGGATAAGGAGAAAGGGCCTGCAAAGGGGAAAAGCCAGGCTGGCCTTGAGGTCAAACACATGACAGATAAGCAGCCATGTGGCAGAGCGGGAGGCTATAGAGTAGGAGAAATACTCTAGGGGAAAAGCCCAGAGTATTAATCAAAGTGTGCTTTGAAAAGAGATAGAAAGAAAAGGAAAAGCTTTGTGTTAGAAAAGCAGGCAGACTTAGGAATCTCACCTGGATGCAGCCCATAAGCTTCTACACTAGGAGTGAGGATTATGGGAAGGCAAATATGGCATTTCATTACAAAACCAATTATCCCACCTATTTCTCTGGCAGGACTTAAGGTAAGTTCACCTTCATAGGGGTGACTACTTATCCAACCCAACCCAAGTGGAATGTGGGGTCTCCCCTCAGGTCAGAGGTTCTAGTCTCATGACCAGCCTTTTTATTTTTCTGTAATAATTTTGTTAAAGTTAAGTATGTTCTCTCAAATTCTGTCTGGACCCACAACTTTTTGTCTCTGTCTAGTATGTGGTGATTGTATGAGTTGGTATCCCAACAATTTGAGGACTCCTCACTATTGTTTCTACGTGAAGCTTCTACCTTTAATACAAGTTTAATAATTTAAATCACTGTGCCTCAGGAAAGTTAACAAATTTTTCCTCCAAATGAAAGTATACTTGTTGCCTTGGCTCCTTTAACTTTTAACCCACAGAACAGGGGACAGAGGTGAATGAAGGTGGAGAGGCATTTAGGAAGACGAAAGAAAGCAGAGGGAGAGAGAGCCAGTACAATGGCCAGGACTATAAACACAAAGAGAAAACTAGCATGACCTAATAAACCCCCTATCAAAACTATCAATGGTCTCTATGCCATCTGCAGCATCTCTTTCAGGCAGCCCAGAATGCACAAAACGGGCTCCACTATGGTCCTTTTTGTTCATTCTGGTCTTTCCCTTCTGTTGTTTCCTTCCATCACAGTCATAGTGATGGTAAGCCAGGAATGATAACATATGTCTGTAACCCAGACACTTAGGGAGTAGAGGGAAGAGGCTCAGGGTTCAATGTCATCACATGTTAGTTAGCACGTTTAAAGATAGTTATATGAGACCCCAGTGAGGATTTTGAGACTTTGATGCAGTTGTGTGTCATGTAACTATTGGTTCCCAGTAGAAGGTTCATGGCTGCTATGGTTTACTGCCATTTTCCCCTGCTTGAGGTGGACTAACTGTTCAAAGCCACGTGGTTATCTGGCATGGGACCAAGTCTTTCCCTCACAGAAAGAGACTGGTCATTGTCCAGCCACAAGCAGAAGTGACACACAGGCTAATGCCACAATGGATGTGTAAAGATGGAGAAATCTTTATTTTCTATCTTTTGCTCAAAACATTCTATTTACTGTCAAGTCATTCCATTAAGCTTTGCATAACACTAGAAGTTTCTATGGACAACAAAATAGAGTCCCTTCCCTCACAGATTAGCATCTATAAAGAAAGATATTAATTTGAATAAGTTAGATGGGCTGGGGAGATGGCTCAGAGGTTAAGAGTCCTAACTGTTCTCACAGAGGACCTGGGTTCTGCTTCCAGCCCCTACACAGTATCTGTCAACCACTCATAATTTCTGTTCCAGGGGATCCAATGCTCTCTTCTGACCTCTGCGGTCTTTTGCATGCATGTGGTTCATATACACTCAGGCGAACATACATATATTTATTTGTTTAAAGAAGGATAAGCAAGACAGTGCTTACAGAGTTGCGTAGAGTGCTAGAAGAACAGAGGAAAGATTATTTACAGTAATTAAAAACACTTTGTGGTAGTATGTGCTAGGCCAACAGACTGGTGCCATTTTTTTCACAGCCATGTTGACACACATCCTATCTGCTCCAATAAATGTTCCCAATGGAGCTACATCTTTGGTGGAAATGAGAGGATGTCCTGCCAGTATGAATAAGGAAAGGAGAAACTCAGGGTAGAATGGAGTAGGAAGTCTGGGATAAAGGGTTGTTCAGTGTCCCAGAACAGCAATATTCACCCCTTGTGCTTTATCATAAAATCACTGCTTAGAAAAGGGAATTGAGTTGGCAAAAGTATAAGAACTCATCTCACTCAGCCACCACGTAATGCTTGAATCCCCTTGAGACGATCATTGCAAACAGATGCCCACAAAAGAGAGAAAGTTTTGTGAGAGAAACTGGAATTTAAGCTGAGTCCTCAGAAAACTTGCCTCTTTCTGCTGGAGCTCAATTTCAGAGCCCCACCACATGGTAAGAAAAAAAATCATTGAATGACTGGGTCTTGGTGCCCGAAAACTAAAAGAAAAATTTGGAAATGGCAATGCCCTAAAGTTCTAAGAAAAAGTGATGCATTTCCAGATGACAATTTTCAGTGACAAATTGCACAGAGTATACAAGGATATAAAGAGAGTAAAGAATGCAGGGAAAATCTTGGTAGGAGTTAGATCATGAAAACTTTTGAATATCAGGCCAACTAATAGGAAGTTGATTCAATAGTGAGTGGGGATTCTTGGGCAGCTTTGGAGCAGGAGAGAAGAGATATTATTAAAAATTGATTTAGAAGACTGGGGGGCAGGGGGCTCACATCTTGTGTCCTAAACCAGGTCTGTAAACCAATCCTCAATAAGCCAATTAAAAGTCATTTTGTTTTTATTTATTCACTTTATACCCTAATTGTAGCACCCCCTTGTTGCCTCCTGATCCCTCTCTTCCTCCCTCATACCCTCTCCTTTTCTCTCCGAGTTCTCAGAAAGGGGAGCTCTCCTCCCCTAACATCTGACTTCAGCCTATCAAGTCTCATCTGGACTGCCTGTATCCTCTTCCTCTGTGGCCTGGCAAAGCAGCCCAGCCAGGGGGAAGTGATCAATGAGTGGGGACCAGAGTCCATGTCAGAAGTAGTCCCTATTGCCCATATTATGGGACCCACAAGGAGACTGTGCTATGTAATACATCTGAGCAGAGGGTATAGGTCCTCACCATGCATGGTACTTGATTGGTGCATCAGTCTCTGCAGCAGCCCCCTCCTCTGCCGGGATTTGTTGGCTCCACTGGTCTCCTTGTGGAGCACCTGACCTCTCAAGGTTGTCCCATAAGACTCACTGAACACTATTCTATAGTTTGGCTATGTGTCTCAGCATCTGTTTGGATGCCCTGCTGAGTGGAGATTTTTTTTTCATGGGACCTCCATGGTAGAAAGTGAAAAAGAGGGCGTTATTCAACATGGCCACTTTGGAAGAGGAACAAAGAAATTCAGCAACCATCACCACAACTCCTGCTGTGTCCATCTTTGGGTCTTGAAGTGAAATGAATGCTTATATAGAGTGGTGGTTTTCAACCTATGGGTCTCAACCCCTTTGGTGGGTGTCTAATGGCCCTTTTATAGGGGTTGTTGCCTAAGACCATCATAAAACAGTAATATTTATATTACTCTTTATAACAATAGGAAATTACAGTTAGGGAATAACAACAAAAATAAATTTATGATTGGAGTCACCACAACATAAAGAGCTGTGTTAAATGGCTACAACATTAGGAAAGTTGAGATCCACCAACATATACATCAAGGCAGACCCAGTCAAGGTGTGGTCCCACTCACCTCTGACCCATCAGTGTCTGGGCTTCAGTCTTATCATCTACGATGGTCTGACAAGTTGTTAGCATTCTATGACATCTGTTTCCTGGAAACAAGTTCTCCTTCTGGCTGAATCTTTTCCTTCTCACAGAATGAGATTCCACGGGGTGGGGGCGGGCGATTCCCATCTCTTTGGAGTCCATTGTTTCAATAATCTGATAATCAGATTGAGAATACAAGTGTGACTTTAGAATATCTTCATCCCTTTTCGGCCATTACACTAAGGTAACGGTAGACTGGAAAACAGATGGGAGCTCCAGTTGGAGCAGAAAACTGCAAATAACAAAGACACCTTCTAAAAGTGGGACCTCGTAACTGGTGTGTGTGTGTGTGTGTGTGTGTGTGTGTGTGTGTGTGTGTGTGTGTGTGTGTGTGTGTCTGTGTCCACCCGGCAGTTAAAGATTATCAAAGAGCTAGAACCTCTGTTATTGCTTTGTTCTTTGTGACAACTCTGCAATGTAAGTAAAGAAATATAACAAGGCATACCAAACTCACAGCATTTTGGGAAGCTGTAGCAAGACCACTGTGAGTGTAAGGCCAGGTAGATAATAGAACCAAACCCTGTTGCAAGAAAAATGAAACAGAAGCAAAACCAAACAACAACAAAAAAAGAGGTGCTCTGAATGAGAACGCCTAGAAAGAAACTGTGTCTGCAAAGACTGATTAATTAGAACTGCAGCGATATGGAGAGGCTGGAATGTTGCAGGTCCAGAGCCTAAATGTACTTTATCTTTGGTTAGCTTTAGCCTCTTGAATAGCCATTCTCTGTCCACCTCTGTATCAGAATTAACATCTTGCAACTAATAGATCAAAACATTTTGGAATCTATTAACTTAGCAGACTGATAGCTCCTACCAAACCAAAAGCTAAGAATGCCATCAGACAGCGTCTGAGGTCTGTAGGACAGATTCTTCCATTTTTCTGTAACTGCCTCTCTGATGAACCCAGTGTATTCTTTGCTTCACTTTACCTTTGTTCTGCTGCTATAAAAGTCCATGAAACCGCATCCACGTGGGAACCTGTGGTAATATAGTGTGATGGTTTAAACGAGAATGGTCCCCATAGGCTCATATATTTAAATGCCTTGTTACCAGTTGGTGTACTGTTTGAGAAGAATCAGAAGGATTGGAAAGTGAGGAATTATTGGTGTAAGTGTGATCCTTTTGGAGGAAGTGTGTCACTGGGTGTGGGCTTGAAATTGCCAAAGATCATGTCATGCCTAGTCAGTCTCTTTCTGCTGTCCTCCCCCACTGCCTGTTGCCATGGAGTAGGACATAAATAAAGCTCTCAGATTCTTCTCCAGAACCATGCCTCTCCACCTGCTGCCATGCTCCCTGGCATAATGATAAATAACCTACCACTATGAAGTTATAAGGAAGCCCCAATGAAATAATTTTTTATTTTTCTTTTATTACAAATGGATTCTTTTTATAACTAAGTTGCCTTAGTCATGGTGTCTTTGCCTGGAAACAGAACAGTAACTAAGACACCGAGCTCCACAATCCTGGGCCTTGCTCACTCAGACCTGTCTCCAGAATAAACTATCTCTTATTCACTTCCAGGTGAGAGATGGGTTTTTGTGCCGATGGTGTCCTATTGAATGAAATCAATCTCAGGACAAGGCCTTCTGACAACCAGCACAATAACATCACATTAAACTCAACAAGTCTCCATGTGCACTCTGGCGTTTGTGCGTCATTCCACCAATAAGACGATTTCTCTTTGCCTCTTTAAATTTCTTTTCAAAAATAACTACTCTTCATTCAAAATTTTTATGTGACTGTCATTTATTAAATTTTGCTAATTAACAGTGTTCTTTCACAATTTCATGCATCTACACTATACACTTAAGTCACTTTCAATCCCAATTTGTTTGTTGTGGTCACATGGTGGTTACTACTCTGCACTGTGCTCTGTTTAGAGAAAGAAAGAAATGACTCTTCTTTGTGGAGAATAAATGGCTCTTGACAGACTAAGCAACTTTCATTAGCTTGTTTCCTTATCGTAAAAAGAGCCCCAGGCCAAGGTAATCCATCCCTTGAAGCACTTTAATCTCACCTAAACCATATTGCTCTCTGAATGAAATACATGCAGAGAAGAGCATCATTCACTCAACCGTCTCACCAGCTGTGTGGCTGCTGGTTCAAAGAGTAAAGGAAGCCCTTGTGATAATCAGAATAAACAGCACTTCTTTCTTCTATTCAAAGTCATGATCTCTGATACTAATAAAATGAAAACCCCGAAACATCCTCTCTAGCGCTATGAGAATACATCATATGCATATAGAAATATTAAATAAAATACTTTAAAGGTACTTACAAATGAAAAGCACTGTCATGATTCATTGCCAAGCCTTGCTCACCTCTGAGAATGGACACAGATTGACACAGAAGAGTCAGCTAGATCAGCTCCAAGAAGACAGAAACTGGTTTAGGAGCAAAATGAAAAGCAAGTCAAAGACTTCTTAAGAATGAACTAGACCAGGCACAGTGAAGCATTCCAGTAATCTCAGCACTCAGGAAAGCAGAGGCAGGTGGATCTCTGAGAGCTTGAAGCTATCCTGTTCTATAAAGCTAGTCCAAGACAGCCAAGGCTACACAGAGAAATCCTATTTCAAAAAAAAAAGCCAAAAACAAAAAACAAACAAAAAATCAACCCCCCACCCCCCACACACCCCCAAAAAAAACTCCAAAAAGGAATGGACAAGACTTCCAAACTTTATTCAGGAAAATTAAGTTCTAATGATCCTTTCCATAACAGATTGACTTGAATTAATAACAATAATACATTGTACATAAGAGAAGATTGTGAAGGCTTCACTATAAAGAAATGATAGGGGTTTAAGAGGACTATTACACTCATTAGTCTAATTTGAACATTATACAAGGGACAGATGTACCCAAGCATCACATTATACTCCCCAAATATGTATACTTGCTTTCCTTTTTTAAAAAATAATTTCTTTGTATTTTATGTACATTGGTGTTCTGCCTTCATGTATATCTGTGGGAGTGTGTCAGATCCTCTGGAGCTGGATTACAGATAGTTGTGAGCTACCACGTGTATGCTGGGAATTGAACTCGCATTCTTTGGAAGAACAGCAAGTGCTCCTAACTCCTCAGTCTCCGTATACTTGTTTTTAATTAAAAATAAAATTTAAGTCATGTATGATACCACACACCTATTAACCCAATACCAGAGGGCTGAGGCTGGAAGGTCAGTACAAAAGTGAGACTACATATAGAATTCTGGCCAGCCTAGACAATAGAGTGTGACTTTTTTTTTTAATGAGTCAGTGAAATAGCTCAAGAGGTTAAGGTACTTCGTCATCAAACCCAGCAACCTGTTTGATACCTGGAATTTGCATAGTGGAAGGAGACAACAAATTCTAGCAAATTGTCCTCTGGCCCCCATACCTGTGTACATACCCATACACATGCACATGCAATATAAACAAATAAATATAAAAAAGAAAAAACAGGAGGCTGAACAGATGGCTCACTGGTTAAGAGTACATACTGATCTTACAAAGTAACTCAGTTTGGTTCCCAGAATCCATACCAGTTGGTTAACACCCACCTGTAACTTCAGCTCCAAGGCTATCTTGGTCCTTTGAGCTTCATGATCACCTACACTCATTACCGCCATCCCCGCCCCTGATACGCACACACATTTATACACATAGTTAAAGTAGATATTAAAAAAACAAAAATAAGATGGAATGAAAAAGGTAAAATACTGAATATTTTTTTATTAATTTATTCTTGTTACATCTCAATGTTAAAACTGAATCTTTATGTACGTCTCAAAGACTATATTGCCATAAACAAACTGATGTTTACAATCATATGTTTCAAAGGAGGAGAGGGGGAGAATCATGAAAGAGAAAGCGTTAAATGGGGTGGAGTATGAAAGGACAAAGTAAAGGAGGAAACACAGGAAGGATAACTAACACTCAAAGCCCTTTAAAAAGGCATATAGAAACATACGCATGCATATATATCCGTAAACATATGTGGGTCTTTATACCTATAATATCTGTGCTACTATTGCACCAGTAGGCTGTGTGATCTTGCTGAGACAGTAGTTACTATAGTAGTTCACAGGGTTCACAGCAGGGTATGATTTATTATTAATGTTATCCTTGGGTAGCATATAGAAGCTAGCCATACATACATACATACATACATACATACATACATACATACATACATACAGAGTTCATATAGAGTTATCCTATTAAGGTGGGGGGCAATACCCAAATTAGATACTACATATGCCCAGTATCAAGAATGAGCTACCCTTTTTTGAATTGCTGTCTAGTAGGGTCCCATAGACCCACAAAACATTATGGACTGTAGCAATTGCTCTTGATTACCCTTCAGAACTTGATTGTAAGATTCTGTTGGTGAAGACACCACACAGTTGAGTCATAAAACATGGGGAAATTAAGCTGGTACTGACCTGGAATTTTCATCCCTACTGGCTGCCTTCCATATGCTAAAGGACATACTCACCCCAAGGAGAACAGTAATCATCAATCATACCCAGCCTTAAACCCTGTAAGCTATAGTAACCACTGTCCCAGCAAGAGCACACTGCTTACTGGTGAAATAGGAGCAGGGACATGATAGGTATAAGCACCTTCTGACTGGGTTTAGGTCCTGCTCCATGAGAGAACCCATAACCGGCAGCATTATTGAGGCCAAGAACCTACTACTACTATTCTGCTAAATGGATACAGTATTACAGTGACTCTTAATGAGTTACCATTATACCTATAGATTAGTGCTGTCCTTAACCATCATCAAAGAAGCTTTTTACAACAGAAAGTAGTTAACATAGAGACAAACAATAGCATAAGGTACATAAAATACAAGACTTACAAGTACTCAGAGCTACATTACACTCCTCCAATCCAAGGCTAGGGATCTTCATTGGAGAGGGAGCAGAAAGAGTATAAGCACTAAAGGTGGTGGATGACTACATGGAAAATGTTTTTCAATGTAGATGCACGAGAAATTCATAGCAGTTGTGACAGCAGGCACAACTGAAGCACTTCAGAATCCCAGCATGGCGGACAGGAGGTAGGATCCATTGGTAAATGATAACTTCTGAGAGAGAGAGAGAGAGAGAGAGAGAGAGAGAGAGAGAGAGAGAGAGAGAGAGAGAGAGAGAGAGAATGAAGGGGAGGCGAGGGGGAGTGAAGAAGAAGAAGAGGAGGAGGAGGAGTAGGAGGAGGGAGGGGAACAACAACAACAAGAGAAGAGAGGAAAGCATTTGTGCAATACAAGCTTGACACTATGAGTGTTAGGGGCTAGACTACACACATGAAGTTGGATAGGTAGGAAGGTGGAAGTGGATCTGGGAGGAGTTGAGGGAGGAGATGGATATGATCAAAACAAAATGTGTGAAATTCTCAAGTTATTATTAAAATATTATTTGTAAAATCTTACAACCATGAACTTTTACTGCCTCTGCATGGAGAGTTAGCAATGTTCAAAGCTTTTAAGTCCTGGCTGGGAATTTGATGCAAGTGTACCAACCATATAGAAATAGGCATTTATAAAGGGCACACATTATAAAAGACGCATTGGCTATAGAGAAAAAAGAAGGGAATCAGTTTCTGCTTTCTTATCTCTGAGTATATATTCAAGCTTCATGGCTAAGCTCCTAAACAAGTATCATCTTCTGTACTCCAGGATCCTGCCCACTAGCAACATCAAAAATGTGAGGAAGTAATGCATCTACGTAATGAAGTAAAATCACCTGGGCATCTCATTATCCTTCCTAATGCAGTTGTATGCTCACTCTGAGTTCGTTAATAGGGCTTCTATGGGGTCATTGATTGGGACAATGTGGCACAGTAAAAAGCATCAGCATTTCTTTCCTCAAGCAACCAACTTTACTATCTGAACTTCAAGCCATATTCATAACACAGAGTAATTTCCCCACCTATATGATAGTTAGTGTGGTCTAGTCAAAGCCCTAATGCCAGAGGTGGGCAGAACTCTAACTGTTCTGGTCAAAGCATCCCTAAAGGCTGGGGGCTCTTCCCTGCTGGCCTCCCACTCCTTTTTGGCTCTGGGAAAGGTGAATTGAGTGTCACCTGACTCAACAAACAGAACTCCCAAGGAGAAGTCAGGACATGGAATATCTCCTTTTAGTTAAACAATAACTGGCTGAAACCCTTCCTGAAGCCATAGCACAGCAGGCTAAGAATTTTATAGCCAATGAACTCCTATACCATCATTATGGAAAATGTAATTTTCCCGAACTCTTGTTAGCAATTCAGTGTGACTATGGTATCCAAAGTACCTTTTTTCTTTTCTTTATGCAAGAGTTCTGTATTTTATTGATCACAAAAGACATGAATATAAAATATGTACTTTAATATTGTAATATTTAGTTTACTATTTTTAATAATATATTATATAAAATATATAAGAGAACTGTCTCCACTCACACCTTCCAGCACCTGAAAGTCTTAGGTAGGTATGCTTTCAGAATTCTGTCACAACATATATGTACATATGTTGTGATAGTTGTTTTCCTATTGTCACGGCAAAACATCATGACCAAGACAACATAAAAGAATCGAATTTGAGGGCTCACAAGTTTAGAAGGTTAGAGTCTATGACCATCATGTCAGGGAGCTTGGCAGCAGACAGGCATATCATTGGGAAAGTAGCTGAGCCAACAGCTATTACAGAGGTGAGGGCAGAGATGGTGGTGGGAGGAGGAAGAGGAGGAGGAGAGAGGAAAAGAGAGGGGGGGCAGGGAGACATGACATGGCAGCAGGGAGACTGGGAGACTGGGAGAGGGAGAAGGAATGCTAGAGAAACACTTCCTTCAACCAGGCCATATCTCTTAATTTTTCCCAAACAGTTCCATCAACTGGGATCCAAGCATTCAAGTAAATGAGCCTATAGGAGCCATTCATATTCATATACATATACACATGTATATACAGATTTCTTACAAAATATTATTTTATATAGTTGTCTTTCATTGCTCAACAGTACCTCCTCAGGAAATTATAAACACATGCACACGCGTGTGCGCACGTGTGCATACACACACACACACTTTTTTGTTAATTTATTCACTTTACATCCCAATCATAGGCCCCTCCTTCATCTCCTCCCAGTACCATCCTTCCTCCCTCTTGCCTTCATCCCTGTCCCATAATCCCGTAGTCATTAGAAAGGGGGAGCCCTCCTCTCTAAACATCTGATTCTAGCCTATGAAGTCTCATCAGGACTGCCTGCGTCCTCTTCCTCTGTAGCCTGGCAAGGCTGCCTCGCCCAGAGGACGTGATCAAAGAGTAGGCAGCAGAGTTCATGTTGGAAATAGCCCCTGGTTTACTTCCTAGGTGACTCATATGGAGACTGAGCTGCCTATCAGCTACACCTGAGCTGAAGATATGGATCATCTCCATGCCTGGCCCTTGGTTGGTACATCAGTCTCTGAAGCCCCCACTCCCACACCTTCCCCCACCCTTGGCCCAAATTTGTTGGTTCTGTTGGTCTTTCTGGAGCTCCTGTCCCCTTCTGGTCTTTCTATCACCCTGCCCACACTTCCAAAAGACTTCCTGAGTTCTGCCCAAAGTTTGGCTCTGAGTCTCAGCATCTGCTTTGATTCCCTGTTGGGTAGCCTTTCGGAGGACATCTATGGAAGGCTTCATCCTATTCACACTCTTCAACTGCCTCCAGTGTCTAGTCTATCTGCCTTCCTGAATGAGAATTAAGCATTCTCCCTAGGGTTCTCCTTGATACTTACCTTCTTTAGGTCTGTGGATTTTAATATGGTTATCCCGTATTGTATGGCTAAAATTCAGTTATAAGTGAGTATATACCATGTGTGTCTTTGTAGGTCTGGGTTACCTCACTCAGGATGATATTTTCCAGATCCATCCATTTACCTGCAAATTTCATAATGTTCTTGTTTTTAATAGCTGAATACATATACCACAGTTTCTTTATCCAATCTTTGGTTGAGGGACATCTAGGTTGTTTCCAGATTCTAACTATTATGAATAAAGCTGCCATGGACATAGTTGAGAAAATGTCCTTGTTGTATGGTGGAGCATCTTTCAGGTATATGCACAGGAGTTGTATAGCTGGGTCTTGAGGTAGAACTATTCCCAAGTTTCTAAGAAAGTGCCAGATTGATTTCCAAAGTGGTTGTAGAAGTTTGTAGTCCTTCCAGCAATGGAGGAGTGTTCCCTTTTCTCCACATCCTTGCCAGCATGTGCTGTCATCTGAGGTTTTTTTTTTCTATCTTAGCCATTCTGATAGTATAAGGTGGAATCTCAGAGTTGTTTTGATTTGCATTTCCCTGATGACTAGGGACTTTGAGCATTTCTTTAAGTGTTCCTTAGTCATTCAACATTCCTTTGTTGATAATTCTCTGTTTAGTTCTGTACCCTATTTTTCAATTGGATTATTTGGTTTGATGGTGTTTAATTTCTTGGGTTCTTTATATATTTCGGATATTAGCTTTCTGTCAGACGTAGGGTTGGTGAAGATCGTTTTTAAGTCTGTAGGCTGTCATTTTGCTCTGTTGTCAGTGTCTTTTGCCTTATAGAAACGTTTCTGTTTCATGAGGTCCCATCATTAATTGTTGATCTTAAACCCTGAGGCTATTGGTGTTCTGTTCAGGAAGTTGTCTCCTGTACCAATGAGTTCAAGGTTTTTCCCGATTTTTTGGTCTAACAGATTTAGTGTGTATGGTTTTATGTTGTAGTTTTTAATCCACTTGGAATTTAGTTTTGTGCAGGGTGATAAATAAGGGCCTATTTGCATTTTTTAACATGTAGACATCCAGTTAGACCAGCACCATTTGTTGAAGATGCTTTCTTTTTTCCATTGTATGGTTTTGGCTTCTTTGTCAAAAATCAAGTGTCTGTAGGTGTATGGATTTATTTTTGGGTCTTCAATTTAATTCCATTGATCAACCAGTCTGTTTCCATGCCAATACCTTGCAGTTTTTATTACTATTTCTCTGTAGTCAGCTTGAAGTCAGGGTTGGAGATACTTCCAGAGGTTCTTTTATTGTATAGGATTGTTTTATTCTGGGTTTTTTGTTTTCCATATGAAATTGAGAATTGCTCATCCAAGGTCTGTGAAGAATTGTGTTGGTATTTTATAGGAATTGCATTGAATCTGTAGATTGCTTTGGCAATGTGTGTGTGTGTGTGTGTGTGTGTGTGTGTTTATGTATGTATGTATACACACACCTTTTAATGGTAGTTTCACCTTGTCAAAGTTATCTAATACATTATTGGTGAATGTTTGGTCTTTCTTTCTTTATTTTGTTTTCTTTCTATTATAAACATTTTTTTTGCATGAATGGGGGAAAGAGTGCCGAAGATGAGGGCTTTGGTTTCTGTTAAGTAAAACATTATTGTCACCCAAACTATAAAGAAGGGGGAGTCTGGTCATCAGTAGTCAGTCTTGGCCATATTCCTCATTTTATCGAAGCCTTTAGATTCCTTCTGCCAATGTAAAAGCTTGAGGCAGTTTTGCCAGAAGAGTGCTCAGAGTCCAGCAGTGGCTTCCTCATGCTACTAAAAAGTTTGTATTGAATTTATGGATTCCATCCCAACTTTTCTGGAACACCAAAGAAACCCAAATGACCCGCTGAGACTAATTATTTTTCAAAACTCAAGCCTATCTGTCAACCCACCTATGGCAGAACTGGACATCTTAAGGATGATAATTTTCTGCTCTCTGGCTCATCTATAGAAAATAGTGTATGATAAGTCCTTAAATTTCTTTATGGTGGGGCTGGAACGATGGCTCAGTGGTTAAGAACACTGACTGCTCTTCCAGAGGTCCTGGGTTTAATTCCCAGCAACCACCTGGTGGCTCACAACCATCTATAATGTGATCTGATGCCCTCTTCTGATGCAGATAGAGGATTCATATGTAAAATGAATAAATAAATATTTTAAAATTTTCTTTATGGTGACAGAGCGGAATATACTATAAGCATCACCTTAATTTGTTACTGATTACATTAACCATGCATATTCATTTTAGAGCTTCCCAGCTTATGGGTTTTTCACTCCATTTATTTTTCAAAGTCCCTCCTATTTCATATGAAATTTAACACAAGCCAAGACTTCTCAGTAACTGACGTCAATACCAACTTGGAAGCAAAACTAAAGAAACACAAATCTTGTGCCAATATTGTGGGTTGAGTGAAGAACTCCTTCCTGTCTTTCCCAAAGGCTCAATTCGTTGAACACTTCTCAAATGTGTAACAAGATGTGTTATTATATATCCATTTTCACCTGCATCTGTACTGACACAGCTCTCCTCTGAGCACCAGTGTTTCAGTTCTGCAGAAAAGCCTCCACTGACAAGACAGCACAGAAGTACCTAATGCATTGTCTCCTTTAATCTTTGCAACTATCCCTTTAAAACAGCTGCTATGGACAGCCATTAGTTAGTAAGCTTGCGGGCCACATTCTCAACATAGGAGCTATCGGCAGTTGATAGGTGCTAAAAGAGGAAAAATCGTTTTTCTTTGGGGCTGTGGCCAATGGTAGGTCACTCATACTCTGGTAGATGGCTCCATAGTCATTCATAGCTGGGAAGCACTAACTGGACTTATTTGCTTTCAAAAAAGAAGACATTAAGTTTTGATGAGAACACATTGGGTGATCAGGTGGACTTGAAGGGAGGGAATGGGGAGTATGATCATATTTTCTTCAATACATGTATGAAATTCTGAATACTTTCAGCAATACTTTCATTGCTAATTAAAAGAAAATCAGAATTCAGATACAAATAAAGGTTATTATTTTGTTATTAGTTTTCTGAGCTTTATATATAGTCTAGATGTGAATCTGCTATCAGATATACAGATGTCAAAGACTTTATTCTTTACTGTAAACGGTGTTTCATTTTGTGTAAGGAAACGTTCTAAATCCCAGGAGCCTGCATTTGTCCATTGTTGACCTTATTTCCTGTATGGCTGGAGTCCTATTCAGAAAGTTTTTACCTGTGCGTATGTACTAAAATATTTCTTCTATTTTTCCTCAAACAGCTTGCAAGTCTTTTATTACAATATTTTGTCCATTTTGAATAGATTTTTGTACAAGATGAGAGGTGAGGATGAAGTTTAATTCTTCTACCCATGGATTCCACTTTTGCCAGCATCATTGTCTGGCTGTAAAAAAGGCTGTCTTTTACATTCAATGTAAATGTTTTTGGCACTTTTTTTGAAAACCAGATGGCTACAGATGTGTGAGTTTTTTCTGGCTCTTCTATTCAATTTCACTGGTCTACGTGTCTGTTTTTCTGCCAGTATCATGCTGTGTTGGTTTCTATGGTGCTATAATATAATTTGAAACCAGGCATTGTGATACCAATTAGTTAGGATTGTTTGGGGGTATTTAAGATCTTTTGTGTTTCTGTATACATGTTAGGATTTTTAAAAGATTTCTGTGAATTTTAACATCATTGTCTTATTATCTAATATGAATTTTGCTTTGTGGAAATAAAAATATATTAATCCTGTTCCATTTATACTATAAATTATTTTCCATGAAAAAAACATTATAACAAGATTCAAGCAAGATCAGGTATCAACTTGTTTGGTCCCTGCTATCATGACCTAGGATAAACATCTTCTCCACTAAAATATAAAGCTTCATATTATTTAATAGAAACTCACATAGTTAATATAGGCCAGATTCATTTATTCTTCATAACAAATGACTGTGTGAACTCATGACTATTATTATCTCCATTATTCAGAAGTAGAAATCAGGGCACAGAGAAGTTTAATGAGTTATCTGCTGTCAAGCAGCTGCTAAGTAGAAATCTGAAGATTCAAAACCAAGCAATATGATTGCAAAGTTTGTGCTCACTGCTATTCTTTGCAGGTGTTTTGTGAAACTTGAAAACAGAGATCTTACATTGCTCACTACTTATATCCTCTATGCCTAGTATTATAGATGGTCTTTGGATTCTTCTTTTTCTCACCCTTGATCCCCCAGTTTCAACCCCTAACACTAGATAAGAGAGAAACGATAGAGGAGATCAAGGAAATAGGAAAAAACATTAATCTAATTTCTTTCTCTTTCTTTCTTTCTTTCTTTCTTTTCTCTTTTTCTTTCTTTCCTTTTTTGTGGGGCTCTTCTGGAAAGGTTGAAGCCTGATGTTACCGGATAGCCAACTGAGCTTGGTCTATTATGACAGACTCTCTTTCTCAGTGGGGGTCTCTCTTTGCCTATTCTGGGGACCTCCAGGTCTTCTAAGGAATGTCACATAGCCCCCAGAGAAGATTACAGGCCTGACCCTTTCCTGATAGAACCTGTCCAGCAAGCATCTGGGGATTACTGGAAATACCCAACCCTATGCTAAGGCAACCTTAGCCTTCAGCAAATGACCTTTAATAGAACCTGGAAGCTCTTCCCCCATCCATAGGATAATTAAGTACTGTGTTCTTGTGATAGGACCCCATGCTACTGCAGGTAAATGAGGTACTGTACTACTTCATGTAAGTCAAGTATCCGTAGCATCTCTAGCCTCAAACACATTCACCCTTGAACCCCCTCCTTCTGCCCAAAGTCTAAAAATGTCTCCGATTCACAAAATAAACGATCTCTCTCTCTCATGCTTGCACCATTCCTCCACCATGACTGACTGAGACTCCATTTATTCTGGGGAAGGGAGGGCTCCTCTTCTCCCTGGAGAATTACCAATGGACTCCTGAACTCAGCTCCCAATCAAGCAGCTACCTGCCCAGCCAAGCTTCTGAACTCTTGGGGGCTTGACTGCTGGTCAATCTGCCACAAGCTGTAAGTTCAGTGTTGACCTCAGGCAAAGTACCCACAAGGCCTACTTTAGGCCCATAGGGCCTGCATCTCAATGGACCTGCCTTCTGGCCTGTTTCAGGTGTCTGCCTGCATCCTACCATGCTTAGCACAGCAGCACAGCTGTAATGTTCTGGTATCACCACAGGCCTTTGGAACACTCAAGTTTCCACTACCTTTCTAATACTAGTAATCTCATTTTATATTCTTTTATATTAAGTTTGTTTATTTTTAATTTATTCACTTTACATCCCAATTGTAGCCCCCTCCTTCACCTCTTTCCAGCTCTACCCACCCCCCTCTTCCACCATGCCCCCTTCACCTAGTCTTCAAAAAAGAGGGAGCCTTCTTCCATGACCATCTGACTCTAGTGTATCAAGTCTCAACAGGACTGTTTGCATACTCTTCCTCTGTGGATTGACATGACTGCCCCACCAGGGGGAAGTGATCAAAAAGTGGGCAACATGGTCCATGTCAGAGGCAGTCCCTGCTCCCCATATTATGAGGCTCACATGGAAACTGTGCTGCCTATCAACTACATCTGAGCAGGGAGGGAGTCTAGGTCCTCTCCATCCATGGTCATTTATTGATGAATCAGTCTCTATATGTCATCCGGGGCCCAGATTTGCTGGCTTTGTTGTTCTCCTTGTGGAGCTCCTCCTATCTGTCCCCTTCAGGTTCTTCTATCCCCCAACTCTTCCCTAAGTCACCCTGTGCTCTGCCCCAAAGTTTGGCTGTGAGTCTCAGGATCTGCTTAGATCCCCTGCTGGGTGGAGTCTTTAAGAGTAGGTAGGCTCTGGTCTGTTCCCTCTCTTCAACTGCTTGTGGTGTCTGTTTTATTTGCCCTTCTGAGTGAGAATTAAATATCTTCCATAGAGTCCTCTTTGTTATTTAGCTTCTTTAGGTCTGTGGATTGTGGTGCGGTCGTCCTGTATTATGTGCCTAACATCCACTTATAAGTGAGTATATACCATGGGTGTCTTTCTGGATCTTGGTTATCTCACTCAGGATGATTCTTTCTAATTCCATCCATTTGCCTGCAAATGTCAAGACTTCCTTGTTTTTTAATAGCTGAGTAGTATTCCATTGTGTAAATGTACCACACTTTCCAGTTCCCTTTACCCGGGCCACCCTGTGAGACCTGGAGCCTTGGGCATCGGCCCGAGCCCTGAGCCTTCTAAGTAGGCTCCTGAGATAGAAAAGGGACCTTTGACCTTGATGTCTTTGTTCTTGTCTGGAAGCAAACAGTGCCTGGACCAGCCCACCAGATGCAGAATCCAGGCCAATGCCAGACAATGAATGACATTTGTTCTTTGACCACGGCTCCTAACAAACCTCAAATCCTAAATGACCAACAACCACTGACCCCCTGCTTTTTTAGGATCTAGCATTTATAAACCCCCTGAAAAGTTCCCAGAATTTCAAACATCACACAATCACAGGAACTATCTGCAGCTAGCAAAACCATGCTTCTGCTACAGCACAGGGCAAATCACAATCAGCTGCTGTGGACAGTCTGAAGCAGCCCCACATCCCTACATCTGACATTAAAGCAAAACATATTCTTATAATATTTCTATGTATAAAAAAAAATCCAAAATTGTCACTTCATAGTACAATGCCTGACAAAGACACTTCAGTAAATACATCTTTGTTCTTTTAAATATATCAGGTCTCATGTAGACCAGGTTGACTTTGAACTCTACATGTACTAGGGCTCACCTTGAACTCTTGATTCTTTTGCCTCTATCTCCCAAGTCCTGGGAATAGAGGAATTTGCCACCGTGCTCTACTCAATAAATACATTAATATCTTAAGCGAATGAAGCAAAGAATGAGTGAGATATAAAAATAAAGAGCAGGGAACTTAGAATACACTAAATTTTAATTCTTACTCTTTACAATCTGGGCTTGAGGCCATAACCTACTGAAAATAGTACAAGATTGGGATGCCTACAATGTGGAGATCTTTCTTAACTGACTGTCTAGCTTTAGCCAAAAACGGTTGTTGGCGCTGGACATGGCCTAGCAAGAGGCACCATCATGGGTGTTGACATTAGTCACAACAAGGACCGAAAGGTTCTGCACAAGGAGGCCAAAAGTCAGCACATCTACCTGCGGCTGTTAGTCAAGCTGTACAGGTTTCTGGCCAGATGAACCAACTCTACCTTCAATCAGGTTTTGCTGAAAAGGTTATTCATGAGTCTCACCAACCGGCCACCTCTGTCCCTGTCAAGTATGATACAAAAGATGAAGCTTCCTGGCCGAGAAAAAAAAACTGCCGTGGTTGTGAGGATGGTCACAGATGATGTGAGGATCCTGGAAGTACCTAAGCTGAAGCAGCATGCACTGCGGGTGAGCAGCCGGGTCCGAAGTCGCATCCTAAAGGCTGGAGTTAAGATCCTCACCTTCGACCCTGGAGTCTCCCAAACGCTGAGGCACTGTGCTCCTGTCTGGTCCTCAGAAGGGCCAAGAAGTGTACTGGCATTTTGACAAGGCCTCAGGGACCCAATGCAGCCACACCAAACACTATGTCCGCTCCAAATGCCGGAAATTTGAGCATGCCAGAGGCTGAAGGGCCAGCCGAGGCTACAAAAACTAACCCTGTCCATTGGCTAGATCTGGGTAGGGGTTTGAAGTTTACTGCACGTATTGTCCTTGGCTAATGCCATAGTTTGAGCAGGACTCCTGGGCCCAGATCCGCCCATCATAATATTCTTCTTGTAAGTTTCTAGGACCCCTGGATAGAAGGCTACCAAGAAGAGACTTGATACCCTATGAGCATATACAGGGGGAGGAGGTCCCCCTCAGTCACAGTCATAGGGGAGGGGAGTAAGGGGAAAGCGGGAGGGAGGGAGGAATGGGAGGATACAAAGGATGGGATAAAAACTGAAATGTAATATGGATAAATTAATAAAATATTTTTTTAATAAAATATTTTTTAAAAACCAAAAAACAAACAAACAAAACAAACAAACAAAAAAACTAACCCTGGAACTAACTGTTATTAAAAAAACTTTGGATGTTGAAAAAAAATGGTCGTTGGTAATAAATAGACTATTTTTGCTTTATGCATTAGTATTGTCCTCTGCGTGTTTAATATAATTAATATTATATGCATATACAAAAGTTTAATCTCCTACTGTGCTATCCATTAGTCTTAGTGTGTGTTCACCTTCATTGCTTACAGTAACTTGGACATTGGTGGATTCTGTGGTCCAGTACTTTTTATTCTAGTATCCAGTTGATAAATTATACTGACCTAAAAAATGTTAAATATTTCCTGATAACACTAATTGACGGAGGTCCTTTTGAAATACCATTTCTCTCCAGAAATTTTACTCACAAGCTGATTTCTGTGGAAACTTTCAGGAGATGAGTATAGTTTTCCAGGATCACCAGTTAAGCTCAAACCACAAAGACACTCCAATGCCTTTCATTCTGATTCAGTGCAATGACAACTACAAACTTAAAACAATGACACTTTCTAGAGGTGCAAAACAGGGACACACAGAGGCCACTCCTCACCTTGCTTTCAGCTCCTGGTATGATAAAGAACAGAATGTGGCTAAAAGGGACAAAAGAGTTTACATTGTCAAGTAAGAAAAACAACTCTTGTTTTCCGTTCAGGGTTTAAACTATGACATTTTCAAATAATTCTATTTCCCAAGAAGATCTCCACTAGATTTATTTAAGACTCATGTATACTCTTATATACTCTGGGTGCTTCTTATGCTTAGAGTAACTCATGTCTGAGGCTAAAGAAGTTCTCCATAATATTAACGAGGGATTCCCCCGTGAAGCATTTCCTCCCGGACTTGCAAATTACCAAGTGCATGCTTCTACATATATCCCCATGGGTTCTTTGCTCCAGATTAGTCTAGGAGTTCACAGGCTCTTAAAGAGTTACATGCCTCTGAAATGTCATGCACTAAGTATGACTGTATGTAAAGGTACTGATTCCAGAAGCCCTATGTATCCTCTATGGTTATATAATTCAAGGTGGTACCATCCAAAAGGACTTTCCTGCTCAATTCTTACCTGACATTCCAGCAACTGAAAAAACGAGTATGATCTCACAAGGAGCAAAACGGACCAATTGGTGAAGCACAGCACCTCTGTTATATGAAAAAGGAGCCTTTGCAAAGCTTTCCACATTGACACATTTTGATCTTGCTTGTTTTTCTAAGAGGAATGCTATCTACAAAATGGACACCAATCTGGAATTCAATTTCATTCAATTTCATTATCTCCTTAAGTACTTTGGAAGTTATCAGACAATGTGTCCTGACTACCAATTGGAAAACAATTGAAAGGAAGTTTAAACCCTGTCAGGCAGTTGTGATGGAAGAGGAGAACAGAATAAACACACACCATAAATTTCCGCTGGGGAGCTAAGAACACACTGAAGAAGTTGGGTTTTCCCATGGTTGCAAATACACAAATCATACTCATCTCATTGAAATGTTTAAATAATCTTCTCTGTCAATTCATCCATAATAAAAAGGCATTCACTGTGCTCAAAAGGGATGCTTATGGGTGGAATTTATAGACTCTTATAGAACTATTTCTCTTTTTAAAATTTCTTACTCTTCACCATAGGTCTGACCCAAGGTTGGTTCACCAAGAAAGAAGCACCTGGGCCAGCAGGATGGCTTTGTAGGTAAAAGTATGGACTCTGCACCTGTCAGTCTGTGTTTGATCCCACATGGTGGAAGGACAGAACTAGTTCCTGTAGGTTATCCTCTGATCTCTGGTGCATGTGTACATGCATATCCACAATAAATAGATACCGATATTTTTAAATAGAAAAGCTGGTACTTTGATGCTCAAAGTGTAACTCTTTCTTCATATAACACACTGTTTTAGCAACAAAAGATGAGCTAGTATTTCATGTCAATGAATTTTTTCACAGACTGTAACAATTAGTAAAAGTGTAAGGTATACAGCAGAGTGCCTGTGAACTGAAAGATAAACAAGCCTTATCAATAACCCAAGAAGTGAGAGGAACAAGAAGAGTAAAATACAATAAACACAGGATAAAAGGGCAGTCATAATGAGAGAAGAAATTCCATAAATTTAAATAATATATGAAAATAAAACTTTCAGAGAACTCTGATCTATACTTAAAAATACCACTCTTTCTCAAATATTCCAAAGGAAAATATCCAGCAGTGATGATTTCAGTAAAAGCACATGAGCAACAATGTACAGCACTTTATAAATAACTACCTTCCTCCAGATCTGTTTTCTTTCTTATGCCATCTAAAAAACATCTCTAGCCCTTGTGGAACCTAGCCCTGAGTCTCACCCCTGCCATTTTACCTTGTGGATATTGATACAGTGTACTCAAACACATCACATTCACAGCTCAGGCTCTTCTGGCTGCATCCATTGAAGGTTTAAAGAAGTGATATTGAAACACTTGCTTTCATGGTAGCTGATGTATTTGTTGTGTAGTTGGATTCCATTTGCAAGTATTTTGTTGAATTTTTGCATCAGTATTCATAAGACAAATTGTTCTGAAATTCTCATTCTTTGTTGGCTCTTTGTGTGGTTCAGGTATCAGGGTGACTATGGCCTCATAGAATGAGGATGTCAAGGTTCCTTTTGTTTCTACTTTGTAGAATGGTTTGAGGAGTATTGGTATTAGCTTTTCTTTGACAGTCTGGTAGAGTTCTGCACTGAGACTTTCTGGACCTGAACTTTGTTGTTGTTGTTGTTGTTGTTGTTGAGAGAATTTAAAGTGGTTGTACAAGTTTACATTCCCACCAGCAATTGAGGCATGTTCCCCTTTCTCCACATCCTTGTCAGCATGTGCTGTCACTTGAGGTTTTGATCATAGCCATCCTCATAGGTGTAAGATAGAATCTCAGGGTAATTTTCATTTTCATTTTCCTGATGACTAGGGATATTGAGCATTTCTTTAAGTGCTTCTTGGTCATTAGAGATTCCTCTATTGAGAATTTTCTGTTTAGTTCTATACCCCACTTATTTTGGTATTTCAATACAGGGTTTCTCTGTGTAATCTTGGCTGTCCCAGACTCACTTTGTAGACCAGCTGGCTTTAAACTCACAGCAATCTGCTTGCCTCTGCTTCCCTGAGGGTTGGGATTAACACCTGAATCACCATACTTCACTTGTACTGTTTTTAAATTGGATTATTTGGTTTGTTTCTAATTTCTTGAGTCTTTTATATAGTCTGAATATTAGGCCTCTGTCTGATGTAGGGTTGGGGAAGATCTTTTCCCAGTTTGTAGGCTGTCATTTTGTCCTATTGACAGTGTCCGTTGCCTTACAGAAGCTAGTTGGCTCAGTTAATCAAGAATGTGGGTGAGATGGTTATTGTTGATTGTCAACTCGATTACATCTGGAGTGACCTATCCAGAAATGGAGGACACACCTAGGAGAGATATCTCTGCTTAGTTTGAAGTAGGTAAATTCACTTCTAGTCTGGACCTTTGAAGAGAGAGAGACACATCTTTGATACAGACTCACCTTTAATCTTGGCCACACTTTCTGCTGGAAGCCAAGGACATGGATGAAGGAAACTTTACTCTTTGCCTACTTGTCTTCTTCTTTTTAAAACATCAATTCCTTCACTGTTAGAGCCTACTTCTTTGGAATCCCACCATCTACTGAACACCATCTGAAATATCTAGTGTCTTAGGGTTTCTATTGCTGTGAAGAAACACCATGACCACTGCAACTCTTATAATGGAACATTTTATTGGAGTTTTCTTATAAGTTTAGGGGTTTAGTCCTTTGTCATCATGGTGGGAAGCATGCTGGTACACAGGTAGACATGGTGCTGGAGAGGTAGCTGAGAGTTCTACATCCAGATTCTCAGGCCGCAGGAAGAGAAAGTGACATTGGGCCTGCTTTGAGTATCTGGGGCCTCAAAGCCCTTCCCTAGTGACACATTTCCTCCAACAAAGCCACACCTATTTCAACAAGGCCACACCTCTTAATAGCATCACTCCCTGTTGGCTTATGTGAGCCCTTTTCATTCAAACCACCACATCCATCCTTGTGCTTGTGGACTGGGAATTGTCTGTATTCTTGGATTTTCTGTTTATAGCACACCATTGTTGGATTAGTTGGACCATAGCCAGTAAGTAAGTCTAATGAATCCCATATATATATATATATATGCATATACATATAGATATACACATACATATAGGTGCATTCTATAAGTTCTGCTACTCTAGAGAACCCTGACTAATACAATGAGTCTTGATTGAGAAGTTTGTAAAGGAAGAATGCATGATTTTCTTCCTTTGTGACAATGTATGTACCAAAGAATAGTACTCTTGAGTAAATACAAAATAAAGACATCAGAAGAGGTTGTAGCATCAAGAACCTAACCAAACCAAGTTTTTCTTCAAAATCCCTACTGTCCAACTCAGAGTATGATGAATGAAAAAAATAAGATGGATGGCATAATGGAGCAAGCAAACAAGTAACAAATTTTTAAAAATCAAATGCTAAAGGGCTGGAGAGATGGCTCAGTAATTAAGAGCACTGACTGCTCTTCCAGAGGACCTGGGTTTAATTTCCAGCAACCACATGGTAGCTCAGAAATGTCTGACACCCTCACATAGACATACATGCACCAATTCAAATAAAGTTTTGAAAAATAATATTAAAGCAACAACAAAATCCCAAATGCTCTTAAACTCAATGAAGGAAAATATTTATAGATTACCAGTCTAGAAAATATAGATTTGGATCTTAGTTTTGCCAACTTAGCAGTTGAGCAAGTCACACAACCTTGGAATTGAAGATTACCAATAAACAGGATTGGGAGTAACACCTACAATGTCTATCCCATTTCTTGGCTTCTCATTCATTTAACTAAAAATGAGTATTAAGTATACCCCAGTTCCTGGCAACAGGAACAAGCAATCCCTGAACTCCTTTTCATGTGTAGGCCTTGGAATACTTATAAATAGAAGCATTCTCTTAATGATTGTTCATCTCCTTTGATAAAAATAAATGTTTATTCAGTACCATTTTCTAGCAGGTACTGTTCTAGGTACCCTTAATACATCACAAAACCCCTTGGGAAGAAGCATCATAATGATCCTCATTTTTACCTGTAAGGTAACTATAGTCCTGAGAGCTTGAGTAACTTACCCAAGATCACATACCTTGTTAAGTAGCCAAGCTAAGATTGCAGCCCCAGACTGAGTGCTAAATTACTATGTTTTCAACCCTACCACACTGCCTATGTGTGATGTGGCTACAATTCAGGAGGTGTTTTCCTAATTAGGTACACAAGAAACTATTTTTTTCGGTCAAAAAATGTAATTTTTGGTGCAGTCCAGCTTTTGAGCAGAACAACAAAGAGTCTTTGTTAATTCAATCCTGATAACAATGTAATCTGCCTGAATAGTTCCCTAAAAATGAAAGTTGAAAGTGAATATAAGTAATCTAGTACTAGGCAAAAACAAAAGGTGCATTAGCTTCATGAGGGCCAGCCAAGACGATGCATACAGCACTCATTACCAACAGAGAAAGACTTTCTTAATATAAAACCTTTAGATTTATTTGATGCATACGAGTGTTTTGTTTATATGTATGTCTGTGTACCACATGCATACCCTGCATCTTCAGAGCTCAAAAGAGGGAAGCAGATCTGTTGGAACTACAGTTATGGATGGTGGGTATGCCACCCATTGGGTGCTGGGAATTGAATCCAGGTCCTCTGCAAAAGCAATAAGTGTTTGTTCTTGCTGAGCCATCTCTCCAGCCAGAGAGAAACTTGATGTGCATAGTCTCTGGGACTCAATGTCAGGCCAAGTGTGGAGTGAAGGAACAAATGTGCTTCCATTTCCCCCTCAGGGATTATCATAATCATTTAGTATCGATGGTGACAAGCCAGTTGGTCAGCATGAGAACCTGTTTTCTGGATCACTTGTGTTGATTGTGGAGAAAAATTCAGCTTAAAGTTTTGCCTTGTACAGGTTATAGTCACTACTACTAAGTCTCCATTTAAGCATCAACACACTGATTTACACATACATACAACAAAGATATCTCTAGCACAAGAGCTATGGAGATAAAAGAGTCTAATAGTGTGTCCATGATTAAGACACTGCATTCATTGACTGTTAATTATAGGTCAGAGCTGACCAGAAGCTTAGAGAATATCTGACCCAATTCTCACTCTACAGGGAGTCCAAAGGGAACACAGGAAAGAGAAGTGGTGTGCTCATAGTAATCATCACTTATTAAAGTTTCAAAAGAAACAACCATCATGGGGGTAGAACGGATGGGTTAACAAGAGTAAATTAAAGTCTTCATCTTTCTTGGTCAAAACCTGGCTGCTGAGAAGGAATTACTCTGTCTTAAAGATAGAAGGAACAGAAGAATTGGAAATAAAATCAATCTCAACATGAGCATAAATGAGCTGTGTGACTTTCCATCTACTCCTTTGACCTCATTTTGGTCATCCAAAAAGGCAAGGTACTACCATCAATGGAGCTCACTTCCCAGGGCTCTAAGAAAAACAAAAATATAGAAGATATTTTTTTTAATGATCATATTCTAAACCAAAACGTAAGCATTGCTTCCACAATGTTTTCCTTTGTTGTTGTTGTTATTGTTGTTGTTGTGTGTATGTGTTTTTGTTTTTTTTGTTTTTTTTTTTTATGGTTTTTGGAGACAGGGTTTCTCTGTGTAGCCTTGACTGTCCTGGACTCACTTTGTAGACCAGGCTGGCCTCGAACTCACAGCCATCCGCTTGCCTCTGCCTCCCGAGTGCTGGGATTAAAGGTGTGCGCCACCACGCCCGGATGTGTATGTGTTTTTGTTTGTTTGTTTTTGTTTGTTTTTCAAATAGAACTCTAGTAACAGCTACCAAAATCTTTACTGGCTTTCTTCCCTAGAAGCCACCCTATTCTTTTTAGCCAATGTCTATGAAAGCCTCAATCTTTGAGATACAAGTATAATCAGAAAATGTCTAACACATGACCTCTCTTCCTGCCTCCCACCAGATCCCCTTCTCTTAGAAAAGATTTTTTTAATGGCTGTTATTTGATTTTTCTCTCTGGAGTCCAAGGTTCTGTCTTGCATAATGACTCACTGTAAAAGAAAAAATACCCTGTTGTCCGTCACTTTTAAAGGAGATACTGAGTGGGATATTAATTAATACAGGATGAACACATTTATTTTAAATGGTTTTAGTGTCAAGTTGGCAGAGCTTCAGAAGCCACCAGGGGTCAGAAATTTACCCTATTCTGCTGTTAAGAAGCAGTAGAAAAACATCATATATGCTTCCCTTTCAGTACTTATTACTCATGAGACTGAAAAAAATTTGCTGGTCTACCATTCTGAACTCTACAGTTATTTTGTACATTTCACTCAAGCCAACAGACAACATAAACACACAAGCAGTCACCCTTCTTGCTTTGATGTGGGGGTAAAAAATCTATTTTTGTGCCTCATGAGAGGCACAGGCAGTAAAAGATCATGTAGTTCCACTAAGCAAATCAGAGTGGGTTTTTTTTTTTTTTTTTTTTGAGAAATACATACTTGCTCCAATTTTCCTGTCTAAATTATCCAAAGCCCTTACAGTCTTGATATAGTTCACTTAAAGATCATTACTCATGGTACTGAGTGGGCTGCAGAGTGATTGTGCCTACGCAAGGTATTCTTCTGGGTGTTTGAAAATGACAGCAGTTAGTTCTAGTACTGAATGTACTGAAATTAACTCAAACTTGCAAAGTTCCATCAACACCATTTAAGGAAAGCTATTTACCCTGCAACTTAAGTAAGGATAATGAAGGTGGAGTGATGGGAAGCTTTGAGTAATTACTGAAAATTTTGGACTCAGATCATTGTCCATATAGATTCACCCCACCCCCAAACACACACACACACACACACACACACACACACACACACACACACACACACCAGGATGTCAAGCAATTAAACAATATGGGCATCCAAATTTGTGTTTAAGAAAAAGTATTAATGCAAAATAAGACTTTGAGATAGAAGGGTCACCACTTTCTCCCAACTTCTTCTGACTTGTCACATAAAGATTCCCTGGCAGGTGTCATTTGTAACTAAGGTCCAACAGAGGCCTTTCCAAAAGAAACTGAAGAAATGGTTATCTAAGCAAAGAAGAGGGGCTTATGATTTCCTAGAGCATAGAAAAAATCCAGTTAAAAGATGGTGTGGTTTATAATACTCCCCAAGAAGTGTCTAGAGTCTTAATTAGCTTTCTTCCTTATCTCTGGTAAAACAGGCCCATGAAGTTTTCTGTGTCCGCAAAGGCATTTGAAAAATAGGTGATGAGCCACCTGGAAGATGAGAAAGTTCATTCACCTCTATTTGAGACTTATTGCTGGCATTGTGTGTATGTTTGTATGTTTTGACTAACAATTATGGAGAATTATGGGAGATGCTATTCGAAACACTGGTTCCATTAAATTAGAAAGGAATATTCTTCTAATATTTCTGTAGGCCCAGTATCATCATAAACATGATTTACAAAATGAATTCAAGTCTTATTAATGGAAATAATTCCCTAGACTAGGATAATAGACTTCCATTCAGAAGTTGACTCTGCTTCAATGAGTTCACCAAATAAACAACCGTGAGTTAATTGAAATGTATATTTTTAAAATGCATACATAAAAGGATTGCTTTTTCCAGCATCCCCCTCAACAAATGTATCTGTGAATATTCTGTGTTTCTTCCAGTTTTCATGAGTCAACTCTAGCTTTTTGGAATTTTTGTGAATGTATCAACTGCCACACTCATAAGCACAATATGTTTACTATTAAAAGAATCTTGATGCCAGCCTCTCAACATTAAATATTATTACCTGTACATGAAATGTACATTTTCAAATCTGGGTAATTTAAATGCTCTGAACTATTTTTGTATTAACTATTAATGCTGGCAAGTGAGGGGCATAAATAGGCTGATCCCTGGGACAGCCAGTCTAGCCAATCAGTGAGCTCCAGGCTTAGCTAAAGCAGTGGATTTCCACCTTCCTAATGTTGCAACCATTTAACACAATTTCTCAAGTGATGGTGACCCCCAACCATAAAATTATTTTCATTGCTACTTCATAACTGTAATTTTGCCACTGTTAGGAATCGCAATGTAAATCTCTGATATGTGACCCCCAAAGAGTCATGACCCACAGGTTGAAAACCACTGAGTTAGGGACTCTATCTCAAAGGATAAGGTAAATGAGAAGAGTGACAGTGAAAGATATCCAACATCCACCTGTGGCCACACATGCACCAATGCCCAACACCCTTGCTCACATGTACACCCAACCACACAAAATGATTATTAATAAAAACACTTCACCCACATTTTACACTGCTTTTATATGAGTCTGAAGCTAAAATCTAGATTAAGCAAATCAATGTGCCTCAGTGCCCTGTTGCTCCAGAAAGTCCCAGGATTCCCATGGGTAGATTATTGATAATCAAGTGCTTTACGGTTATCATGCCATGCAGGAAGTTTTTCTTTTGTTGTATTTGTGGTGGTGGTTGTTCTTTCACATTCCAAGAATATCCCCAAGAAGGGAAAAAGAAACACAGAATAGGAGAGTAAAAGCCCACTCTCCCATTCTGTGTGATCTTCCTTCTTGGTAATATGCCTTTTCCTCTGCCCTGTAACAGGCTTTTTCCATGCCTCAGGCTAGTCCAACCCAGCTGATTCTCTGTGTGCTGCTTCTGCCCTTGCACAATTTGAACATGGATCACTCATGTGGAACCAAACACAGGAAGCAATATATGTACACCCCTCCTTCGGAACTGGGAATTGTGGTTTCTAGGACATTACTGAGTAACAGGCTATATTGAACATTTCCTCCCCACTTTGTAGTCAGGTGCTATCCATTTGAAATAGGTGCACCAAGACAGTCCCATAGCTTCAAGCTGTATGACTTATCTAATCTTTAGACAATTGGAAAACAGCCATTTAGTAAATACAGGGGTAAAAACTGTTATTGGGCATATACTAGTTAAAATTATTTGGCATGGTAGTAGTAATAATAACAACGCCAATCCTTATTGTGATTTAGGCATCTTTCTGTAACTGATATGGACTTTATCTCATTTAGTCCCTACAAAACTCATACAGAAGCTGCTATGATTACCTTTATTATACAAATAGAGAATCTGAGGCTCAGAAAGATTAACTTGCCCAGGGCTACAACATCCAATAAGAGAGAAGAGATTTGAACCCATATTTGGCTGTTTCCCAAATACACTCTTGACCTTCAAATTGGTGATGTTGGAACCAGCCAATAACAATTAAAGGCATCTTTGGAAGTCGTTCCCAGGCAGCAAAAATTTGGGGAATTTTTTTCCATGCAGCAAATGATTTTGAAATTTTATTCTTGAGAATATTGGTTGTGTAGTTAGGTTACTTTTATATGTTGATAAAAGGCCACATTAAAAGCTTGGGAAGTCACCAGTCATTGTAGCTTATGCCTTTAATCCAGGTATTAGGTGCCAGAAGCAGGTGTATCTCTGTGAGTTCAAGGCCAGTCTGTTCTACAAAGAGAGTCCCAGACAGCCAAGGCTAAATCTTGGGAAGTTACCTTCCTCCACCTGTCTCTCAGAGGTCTGAAAATCTTGTCAAACTCAAATATTCCAAGACTCATGGTTTAAGCTAAAAATTGGGAAGGCTTCTCTACTTATAAATCTTAATCTAGAATTTTGTATTTGTAATATATTTTGAGAACAGACTGACCAAACCACCATATCAGCAAGGAGTACATTATTAGACAATATCACCGTCAACCTTCCACTTCTTTCCATACAGGTTGATCTTCCTGGCCAAAGACCATAGCTCACCCTTTGATTTGTGATATTGGCTAGAATTTCTAGTTGCTTTGTCTGTGTTCCTCTCTGAGAAAATATTTCTTTTCTTTTTGTTTTTTTGTTTTTTTTTTTCTGGATGCTTTTTTTTTTATTAATTTATTCTTGTTACACCTCAATGTTTATCCCATCCCTTGTATCCTCCCATTCCTCCCCCCCCCCCATTTTTCCATTATTCCCCTCCCCTATGACTGTTCCTGAGGGGGATTACATCTCCCTATATATTCTCATAGGGTATCAAGTCTCTTCTTGGCTACTTGCTGTCCTTCCTCTGAGTGCCACCAGGTCTCCCCCTCCAGGGGACATGGTCAAATGTGAGGCACCAGAGTATGTGAGAAAGTCGTATCACACTCTCCACTCAACTGTGGAGAATATTCTGATCATTGGCTAGATCTGGGAAGGGGTTTAAAGTTTACCTCCTGTATTGTCCTTGGCTGGTGCCTTAGTTTGAGTGGGACCCCTGGGCCCAAATCTGCCTATCATATTGTTCTACTTGTCGATTTCTAGGACCCTCTGTATCCTTTTATTTTGCTGTTCTCCCATGCGTCTCTCATTTAGAGTCCCAATAGGATGCCTTCCCCTCTGTCCCAGTTTCCTGGTAAGTGAAGGCTTTTGTGGGACATGCCCCTTGGGCCCGATCCAAGATGGCGGCGAGCAGTGTGGACCGCGTTTGGAGGCTTCAATTCTTTTCTTTTTGTTTTTCTTCTTTTTATTCAATTCTGGAGACCAAACTCAGGGCCTCACAAAAGCTAACCTAGTTGTCTACCACTCAGCTACACCCTCTGTCCAGGTGATCCCATGAGAGAGTTTTGAAGGAAAGCATGACCATCTGCTATAAGAATATTACAAGCAAGTGGAAAAGACCATTCTAGAACCACACTACAAAACACTAGAGGATATCATGCACATGAAGTGGGGCCAGGGCTGGAACTGAAGCTACGCATTGTGAAGCTTGGAGTAGTTGACTTTAGCCTAACTTTTCCTTCTTAGTGAGGCTTCCCTCCCCCACCATATGCCTATTGAAATAACTATTGAGCTGGGTATGACGGTGTACACTATACCTTGAATCTCAGAACTCTAGAGGCTGAAGCAGTAGCCCTCCATGAGTTCTACAGAATGAGTTCCAGGCTGGTTAGGGTTACAAAGTGAGACTGTCTCTCAAAATCTAAAAATTCGTAATGATTGAAGGAAGCTCAGCAAAAGCACAAGCAGGATATAAGAAAAAGCAACAATTAAAGGCATAATAGCTAAGGACACGTAGTTAAAGTCAGCCAAACAGCCATGAGATCTAATTCCAGCTCTACCTCCTAGATGATCATGACCAAGACGAATATCCTTTAACTTCATTTCTTTTGCTGGAAAACAAGGAGAAAAGTGAGCTAATAAAATTTTTAAAAATATCTTGTGCAAAGTAGCTTGCCAATAAGTTAAGAGTTATAATTTAAGATGTAGGAGCAAGAGGACTAGAGACAGAAGACCTGGATATAGACACATCTCCATCACTAACTCAGGATTAGAAATATTAGTTCTCTGAACTAATTCCTCATCTCATCCATGGACATGGAGATGATTAGCCCCCACCTTCAATGGTCTTTTAAAAGAAACAAAAGTGGTAAAATATTGTTTAAGTGATTGGGTTTCCCCCCCCCCAATTGTGTAAGGAATATATAAGTAGAGAGTAATGAGCTGGATAGTTAAGAACAGTTGTTACTCTTCCAGAGGATCCAGGTTCAATTCTTACTGCCCATAACTGACCTCTAACTCCAATTCTAGAATATCTGACATCCTCTTCTGGCCTCTGTGGGAATGGCACTCATGGGGTGGCAGAGACATGCATACAGGAAAAACACCCATACACATAAAATAAAATAAATCTCTTAAAAGAGAAAAAGAAAGTAGAGTAAGATGTCAAGTGGGAAGTGCATTGATTCAAAGCACAGGAGTTTATAACTATTGCTACTGGGCAATACTAATAACAATTTAAAGGTAACTTTTGTCAAATCTTAAAAGTAGATTATTCTGTTCCTCTTTATCGTTAGTATTTAACTTTCATAGCCATCAAAATGGGCAAAAGTTTTCTCTATATATTTTCTATATGAAATTGCTGGAGAACAAATTTTACAACTGGAAATGGTATTAGAATATTTAGACTAATTCTAGCTTTCTACAAGATATATATACTCTCCTAGTGTTTCCTTTTTAGCCTTAGATCTACCTTGTACTGAGTTATGAAAGAAATTATTGCTTACAAAGTCCTTAGGTATCTTTTTTAAATAAGAGGTTTAGCTTTTCATATCTGATGTAGCAACATGGACATTTGAGAGCAGCCTAGTGCAAATCTTGCATATTTCCCAATTGTGCTGAAATAGTACCAACAGTTGACCTGCATTCAATTACACGCTCATCTCACTGGGGCACTTTCAATAGACTGCAATAGCATTTCTTTTACGCTCATAAAATTGTACTTAAATAAAAGAAAAAAGGAACAGGTGGCTTTATATATGGCAACAATCATTAAAATCCTCAAATGGACCAAATTTAAAGGAAAAAAATTATCCTGCCCCAAAACACCAGAACATGGTTGAGTGACAAATGCAAGGGATTCTCAGAAGAATGTTTGGAGCCACCTTATAGATGCAGTGCCTCCTCCTCTCTCTTGGCACTTCTCCTCAAATCCAAGAAACACTTAAGTAGCCCATAGGACTTTTTCTAATGGCATCATACTAAGCACAAAGGAGGAACTTGATTTTCCTCATCTTGTCTCCAAGGTGCTTGCAACACAATACAAAGGAGATAGTATGACAGTGTTTTAAATTCCACCTCCACTGAAGTTCAACTCTTGTCACCCATCACCTGAAAGGCTTGGTAGTGATGAAGACATCAGTGGAGTGGATGTGAGATGACATGAGATGACTTATCAAGACCCAGAATCATGTTCTCATGGGATTTTTTTTCACTTTCTGGGACTTCAGGATGAGATTATTTGTTCAAAAGGCTGACATTCTGCAGCAATCTAATGAATCACAATGAGAAATGTTTCCTACTTACACAGAGCTTGTTTTGAATAGCCAGAGAAAATGTTGATCCTAGCCTGCATGGCATTTCCTTCTGCCTTGGCCGTGTACTTCACTTTTCTTTGTACCTGCCAAAGATAGCATGTCCCTTTCCTCAAGCAAAGAAGAGAAAAAGAGACAGAAATTGAAAACTGAGAGAGTATGGAGATAAAACAGCACTTGTCATGTCAATTGTGAGTATTATGCTAATCACACTGATAATAGATAATATTTACTGAACATTTTACTCAGCATGAGGTACTTCTTTGCAACTCATTTTAACCTTCATAACATCCTTTGGTTAATATTACTATATCTTACCTTTTCCAGTAATGAAACTGAGTTTACAGACCTGTCGGTCATGAGTAGAAGTGGGCTCCAGTGAAAATGACTGCACCACATACTTATTACAGGTTAAAGGTCTTTTTAATATAAATAGCAAGATAATAATCGAAACATGGGAGCAATGTCATGAAACAAAGCATATTGGTAAAATTCTGTATGTTGAGCTGGGCCTCTGGTACAGGTCTGTAATCCCAGCTATTTAGAAAGCTAACACAGGAGGATAACAAGTTCATGGTTTTCCTGAAATACAAAATGAGTTCAAGTCCAGCCTGAGCAATTTATCAAGACACTATCTCAAATAGATAGACAGACGGGCAATTAAATAAGACATGGGATTACACACTTTTAAGAGGCAGGAGGATCTCTTTGAGTTTGAGGGCAGCTTTGTCTGCACAGTAGGTTCTAGCCTAGCCATGGGAACACAGTGAGATCCTATCTCAACAACAAGCAAAGCAAAACAAAACAAAAAAAAAAAAGTAAAAAAAAAAAAAGGGATTGTACTGTGGCTCAGTGGTCTCCAGAAACCTCCCCCAATGCTTCTTATAATGATGTTCCTATTTTTTTTTTATAGAAATTAAACAACAAAATTTTTATTTTTATTTTATTTTTATTTTTTTTATTAATTTATTCTTGTTACATCTCAATGTTTATCCCATCCCTTGTATCCTCCCATTCCTCCCCCCCCCCCCCTTTTCCCATTATTCCCCTCCCCTATGACTGTTCCTGAGGGGGATTACGTCCCCCTATATATTCTCATAGGGTATCAAGTCTCTTCTTGGCTACTTGCTGTCCTTCCTCTGAGTGCCACCAGGTCTCCCCCTCCAGGGGACATGGTCAAATGTGAGGCACCAGAGTACGTGAGAAAGTCGTATCACACTCTCCACTCAACAGTGGAGAATATTCTGACCATTGGCTAGATCTGGGAAGGGGTGTAAAGTTTACCTCCTGTATTGTCCTTGGCTGGTGCCTTAGTTTGAGCGGGACCCCTAGGCCCAAATCTGCCTATCATATTGTTCTACTTGTAGGTTTCTAGGACCCTCTGGATCCTTTTATTTTGCTGTTCTCCCATGCGTCTCTCATTTAGAGTCCCAATAGGATGCCTTCCCCTCTGTCCCAGTTTCCTGGTAAGTGAAGGCTTTCGTGGGACATGCCCCTTGGGTTAGTATGCAGATATAAGTGAGTATATACCATTTGATTCTTTCTGCTTCTGGGTTAACTCACTCATTATGATCATTTCTAGCTCAATCCATTTATCCACAAATTTCAGGAATTCCTTGCTTTTAATAGCTGAGTAGTATTCCATAGTGTATATGTACCACAGTTTCTTTATCCACTCTTCTACTGAGGGACACTTAGGCTGTTTCCATGTTCTGGCTATTATGAATAAGGCTGCTATGAACATGGTTGAGCAAATTTTCTTGTTGTGTGCTGGAGCATCTTCTGGGTATATTCCAAGGAGTGGAATAGCTGGGTCTTGAGGAAGCCCTATTCCCATTTTTCTGAGATAGCACCAGATAGATTTCCAAAGTGGCTGTACTAGTTTGCATTCCCACCAGCAATGAAGGAGTGTTCCTCTCTCCCCACATCCTCGCCAGCATGTGGTGTCGCTTGAATTTTTGATCTTAGCCATTCTGATGGGTGTAAGATGGAATCTCAGAGTTGTTTTGATTTGCATTTCCCTGATGACTAAGGAGGTTGAGCATTTCTTTAAGTGTTTCTCAGCCATTTGATACTCCTCTGTTGAGAATTCTCTGTTTAGTTCCAAGCCCCATTTCTCAATTGGGTTATTCGGTTTGGTGGTGTTTAATTTCTTGAGTTCTTTATATATTTTGGATATTAGACCTTTGTCAGATGTAGGGTTGGTGAAGATTTTTTCCCAGTCTGTAGGCTGTCGCTTTGTTCTCTGACAGTGTCTCCTGCCTTACAGAAGCTTCTCAGCCTCATGAGGTCCCATTTATTAATGGTTGACATTAAGGCCTGGGCCGTTGGTGTTCTGTTCAGGAAGTTGTCTCCTGTGCCAATATGTTCCAGGCTCTTTCCCATTTTTCTTCTAAGTGGCTTAGTGTCTCTGGTTTTATGTTGAGGTCTTTAATCCACTTGGATTTGAGTTTTGTGCAAGGTGACAAATATGGGTCCAGTTTCATTTTTTTACACATAGACCTCCAGTTAGACCAGCACCATTTGTTGAAGATGCTATCCTTTTTCCATTGAATGGATTTGGCTTCTTTGTCAAAAATCAAGTGACCATATGTGTGTGGATTCATATCTGGGTCTTCGATTCGATTCCACTGATCAACCAGCCTGTTGCTGTGCCAGTACCATGCTGTTTTAAGTACTATTGCTTTATAGTACAGTTTGAGATCAGGTATGGAGATTCCTCCGGAGCACCTTTTATTGTACAAGATTGTTTTAGCTATTCTGGGTTTTTTGTTTTTCCATATGAAGTTCAGAATTGAACTTTCAATGTCTTTAAAAAATTGTGTAGTTATTTTGATAGGGATTGCATTGAATCTGTAGATTGCTTTTGGTAGGATGGCCATTTTTACTATGTTAATTCTCCCGATCCATGAGCAAGGAAGATCACGCCATCTTCTCAGGTCATCTTCAATCTCTTTCTTCAGAGTTTTGAAATTTTTTCATACAAGTCCTTCACTTGCTTAGTTAGGGTAACTCCTAGATATTTTATATTGCTTGTGGCTAATGTGAAGGGTGTGGTTTTCCTAATTTCTTCCTCTGCAAGCTTGTCATTTGTGTATAGGAAGGCTACAGACTTTTTTGAGTTAATTTTGTATCCAGCCAATTTGCTGAAGGTGTTTATCAGCTTTAGGAGTTCTCTGGTGGAGTTTTGAGGGTCACTTATGTACACTATCATATCATCTGCAAAGAGGGATAATTTGACTTCCTCCTTTCCCATTTGGATACCCTTGATCTCCTTTTGTTGTCTTATTGCTCTGGCTAGAACTTCGAGTACTATATTGAAGAGATATGGAGAGAGTGGGCAGCCTTGCCTTGTTCCTGATTTGAGAGGAATTTCCTTGAGTATCTCACCATTTACTTTGATTTTGGCTATTGGCTTGCTGTATATAGCCTTTATTATGTTGAGGAAAGTGCCTTGTATCCCCGATCTCTCTAAGACTTTAAACATGAATGGGTGTTGAATTTTATCAAATGCTTTCTCTGCATCCAAGGAGATGATCATGTGGTTTTTTATTTTCAGTTTGTTTATATGGTGGATTACATTGATGGATTTCCGTATATTAAACCATCCCTGCATGCCTGGAATGAAGCCTACTTGGTCATGATGAATGATATCTTTGATGTGCTCCTGTATTCGTTTTGCAAGTATTTTATTTAGTATTTTTGCATCTATGTTCATAAGAGAAATTGGTCTGAAATTCTCTTTCTTTGTTGAGTCTTTGTGAGGTTTAGGTATCAATGAGACTATGGCCTCATAGAATGAATTTGGTAATTTTCCATCCATTTCTATCTTTTGGAGTAGCTTGAAGAGTATCGGTATTAGCTCGCCTTTAAAGGTCTGGTAGAATTCTGCACTGAAACCATCTGGCCCTGGGCTTTTTTTGGTTGGGAGACCATCGATGATTGCTTCTATTTCTGTAGGGGAAGTGGGACTATTTAACTTGTTTATCTGTTCTTCATTCAACTTTGGCAAGTGAACTTGATCAAGAAAATCGTCCATTTCCCTTAGATTTTCAAATTTTGTGGCGTATATGCCTTCAAAGTAGGATCTTATGATTCTTTGAATTTCTTCAGTGTCTGTTGTTATGTCTCCCTTTTCATTTCTGATTTTGTTGATTTCAATACTGTCTCTCTGCCTTTTAGTTAGTTTGGCTAATGGTCTGTCTATCTTGTTGATTTTCTCAAAGAACCAGCTTTTGGTTTTGTTGATTCTTTGGACTGTTTTCTTAGTTTCTAATTTGTTAATTTCAGCCCTGAGTTTGATAATTTCCAGGCGTCTACTCCTCTTGGGTGTTTCTGCTTCTTTTTTTTCTAGGGCTTCCAGTTGTGTTGTTAAGATGCTTATGTGCGATGTTTCCAATTTCTTTTAAAGGCACTTAGTGCTATGAATTTTCCTCTTAGCACTGCTTTCAATGTATCCCACAAATTTGGGTATGTTGTTTCTTCATTTTCATTGAATTTCAGAAACTCCTTGATTTCTTTCTTTATTTCTTCCCTGACCCAGGTGTCATTTAGCAGAGAGTTGTTTAGTTTCCACAAACGTGTAGGCTTTTTGTTATTTCTGTTGTTGTTGAATTGCAGCCTAAGAGCATGGTGATCTGATAGGATACAAGGTATTATTTCAATCCTCTTGTATCTGTTGAGGCTTGCTTTGTGACCTACGATGTGATCAATTTTGGAGAAGGTTCCATGGGGTGCAGAGAAGAAGGTGTATTCTTTCTTGTTTGGGTGAAAGGTTCTATAGATATCTGTTAGATCCATTTGACCCATGGCATTGGTTAATGATGTTATTTCTCGGCTTAGTTTCTATTTCAATGACTTATCCTTCAGTGAGAGTGGGGTGTTGAAGTCTCCCACTATTATTGTGTGGGGATCGATGTGTGGTTTAAGCTTTTTTAGGAGATCTTTTACATATGTGGGTGCCCTTGTATTAGGAGCATAGATGTTCAGAATTGTGATGTCATCTTGGTTGACTTTACCTTTGATGAGTATGAAGTGTCCTTCCTCATCCCTTTTGATTAATTTTGGTTGAAAGTCTATTTTGTTCGATACTAAAATGGCTACACCTGCTTGCTTCTTGTGACCATTTGCTTGGAATATTTTTTTCCAACCTTTTACCCTGAGGTAATGCCTTTCATTATGGGTGAGATGTGTTTCTTGGATGCAGAAGAATGTTGGATCTTGTTTATGTACCCATTCAGTTAGTCTGTGTCTTTTTATTGGAGAATTGAGGCCATTGATGTTGAGAGATATTAATGACCAGTGACTGTTAAGAGTCTTAATTTTGATGTTGTTTCCAGTCGAGCGTTTGTGTAGTTGTGTTTTTGCCATGGGATAGTTGTCTATTTCCTGGGTAGTTTTGGTTGTAGCTTGACCCTTTGGGATGGAGTTTTCCTTCTAGTACCTTCTGTAAAGCTAGGTTTGTGGATAGGTACTGTTTGAATTTGTTTTTGTCATGGAATATTTTGTTTTCTCCATCAATGGTTATTGATAATTTTGCTGGGTAAAGTAGTCTGGCCTGGCATCTGTGTTCTCTTAGGGTTTGCAGGATCTCTGTCCAGGCCCTTCTGGCTTTTATGGTCTCTGCTGAGAAGTCAGGTGTAATTCTGATAGGTTTACCATTAAATGTTATTTGGCCCTTTTCCCTTGCAGCTTTTAATATTTTTTCTTTGTTCTGCATGTTTTGTGTTTTGATTATTATGTGGCGGGCAGTTTTTCTTTTCTGGTCAATTCTATTTGGTGTTCTGTAGGCCTCTTGTATGTTTATAGGCATCTCTTTCTTTAGATTGGGGAAATTTTCTTCTATGATTTTGTTGAGAATAGTTTCTGGGCCCTGGAGTCTGATGTCTTCTCTTTCTTCAATGCCTATTATCCTCAGATTTCTTCTTTTCATGGTGTCCTTAATTTCTTGGATGTTTTGTGTCAGGAGTTTTCCAGATTTGGCATTTTCTTTAATGGTTGATTCAATATCTGTGATTGTATCTTCTAGCCCTGAGATTCGTTCTTCCATCTCTTGGATTCTGTTAGAAAAGCTCACCTCTGTGTTGCTCGCCTTCTTCTCTGAGGTCTCACGTTCTCGTTTTTCTTCTGTCTGTGTGTTTATCATTGAATCCATTTTCATTTTCAGATCTTGAACTGATTTTTTTATTTCTTTCATCTGATTTTTTGTATATTCCTGAGTTTCTTCCATTGCCTCTTTATAGGTCTTCAGAGCTTGAACCGTTTTACTTATTTCTTTCATCTGGTTGTTTGCACTTTCCTGCAATTTTTCCAGTTCCACTCTATGTGCTTCTTTTATGTCTCTCACCTGTTTGTCTGCGTCTTCCTGCATTTGATTACGAATTTTATTTGTTTCCTCCATTATCATCCTCATTACTAAGGATTTGAGGTCATTTTCTTGTATTTCCGTTGTATTTGAGTTCTCTGGGTTATTTTCTTTGGGATAGCTGGAAACTGGAGACGCCATGTTGTTTTGGGGTTTTTTGCGTATGCTTTTTCGTTGTCCTTTAGACATCTTGCCGTCTTTGTTTTTGTTGGGTAGCTTCCAGAGTTGAATGGAGGGTGTCTGACGATAGATTCACTTGTTTTCTTACGATTTCCCTAGGCTGCGAGCTCAAAGCTTCACTGGTGTGGATGTTAGGAGGTTAGCCCTGTTGTTCTGGTCTCTCACAGCCAGTGATCCTCAGTCCCCCTCTGCTGTGGATCCTGCAATTGTTCTGGGTCTCTGAATGAGCGTTGGGTCAGGCCAAGGTATCCACAGCCTTCTGTGTTCCCTGCCAAGTCCAGCCAGGAGCACTGGGACCGAACCACGGGCAGAACTCAGCTAGATTCTCAGGGCCTGAACCGTCTGCCAAGCTCAGCTAGGGATTTTGGGCCCAAAATGCACACAGGGTCCAGCCAGAATTTTTGGGCTGGGACTACGCACCAAGCTCCGCTAGGGCCTTTTGGCCCAAAGTGCGTGCTGTGGTCAGTTATTGACTCAGGGCCCGAACTGACCACCAATCTCAGCCAGGAATTCTGGATTCAAACTGCACACTGTGTCCAACCAGAGTCTTAGAGCTGGTGGAACTGAGAGCTCTGTCCAGCCTGTGCCACAGCAGGAGAACTGCGGCTGCTCTGAGTTAGCGCCAGTGGTGGAACAAGTGCTCCGCCCGGACTGTGTCACCGCAGGGGAGCTGCCGCTGAGCTGAGGTGGTGCCTAGGATGGAACTGAGCACGTCACCAAGCCTGCGCCACAGCAGGAGAACTGCGGCTGCTCTGAGTTAGCGCCAGTGGTGGAACAAGTGCTCCGCCCAGACTGTGTCACCACAGGGGAGCTGCCGCTGAGCTGAGGTGGTGCCTAGGATGGAACTGAGCACGTCACCAAGCCTGCGCCACAGCAGGAGAACTGCGGCTGCTCTGAGTTAGCGCCAGTGGTGGAACAAGTGCTCCGCCCGGACTGTGTCACCGCAGGGGAGCTGCCGCTGAGCTGAGGTGGTGCCTAGGATGGAACCGAGCACGTCACCAAGCCTGCGCTACAGCAGGAGAACTGCAGCTGCTCTGAGTTAGCGCCTGTGGTGAAACCAAGTGCTCCGCCCAGACTGTGTCACCGCAGGGGAGCTGCTGCTGAGCTGAGGTGGTGCCTAGTGTGGAGCAGCGTGCTCAACTAAGCCTGCGCCACAGCAGGGGAGCTATGGCCACGCTGAGTTAGTGCCTCAGGCAGAATTGTTTGCTGGGCCGGGCCAATACCCGGGACTCTGGGGCCGAACTGTCCGCCGAGTCCAGTCTGGGTCCAAAGGCTCCACGCGACCCAAATCCTGCCCCGAGTCCCCTCTCCCGCAGCAATTCCCACCAGCCACCACACCAATCGCCTCCACCGGAAGGCTATGAGCTGCAAACCTCAGCCGCCGCTGCTGGTGCCGCTGGTGCTGCTGCCTCTGCCGCTGCCGCTCCGATCAGAGAAAAACCATGCTCCTCCCGTGTGCAGGGGCACGCAGGTCCTCCGCACCCTGGTCCCTCCGAACCGTGGAGCACTCCTGCTGCCGTGATGTTTGGACCTCGGTGTTCCTGGCTCAGAAATCTGTGCAATTCCCTGAATTGTTCACTGGAGCCTCCAAACGCGGTCCACACTGCTCGCCGCCATCTTGGATCCCCGATGTTCCTATTTTTTAACATGTATTTTCACTCCCCTTTCTTGCCATAAAGCTAAAAGATTGTAACTATGCTAAATGCTATTGAACTGCACATTATAGAACAATTAAAAAATTCCCTGGATTCCTGCAGGCATGATTACCCACTCCAAAGCCTTTGCCACAGCAGACCTTGAGGGGGTGTAATCTCTGACTGCCTGTGCCCAGAGGGAAGTGTGGTCTGCTAAAACACTGCCCTCTGACCCCTAGAGGCAAACTGGCCCACTGAAGCATCTCTGTGCTCTGATATCTTTCCACCTGCTCCCCAGCTTACCTGGTACACAATCAGGGAGCTAACAGAGAGAGGGAACTAAAAGAGGTACCTGACTACCCTGGATCATAAACAGAGAGCCAAAGGGGACAGTGATCTCAGCAGAAGTAAGTAGGGTGCAGGACCAACTCCCAATTGTCTATACCTACCCTCAAACTCTCTGACCATCAGAGCCCACCAAACCAGCTAACACCAGAGATATCACAATGGGAAGAGGTCAGCATGAGAACACAAGCAACAACTACCAGGACCATTTGATACCACCAGAAACCAACAGTCCCACCACCACAACAAGCCCTGGAGATACATCTGAAGCACAGGAGAAAGGCTTCAAATCTGAGGTTATGAAATGATAGAGGCCTTAAAGGAGGAAAATAAATCCCTCAAACTAGAACAGGAATACACAAAGTAAAAGATGAAAGAATTGAACACATCGCCGAAAGAACTTAGTGAAAGACAGGAAACTGCAATCAAAAAGGAGGAGTAAATAAGTGTAAGATGGAATCTCAGAGTCATTTTGATGTGCATTTCCCTGATGACTAAGGATGTTAAGCATTCTTTAAGTGTTTCTCAGCCATTTTATAGTCCTCTGTTGAGAATTCTCTGTTAAGTTTTGTACCCCATTTTTTGATTGAATTATTTGGTTTAGTGGTGTTTGATTCCTTGCGTTCTTTATATATTTTGGATATTAGCTCTTCGTGGGATGTAGAGTTGGTGAAGATGTTTTTCCAGTCTTTAGACTGTTATATTAATTGATGACCTTAGAAGCTGAGCTGTTGGTGTTCTGCTCAGGAATATATTACGGTTACCAGGTGGTGGTGGCACAAATTTTCAATCCCATAACTTAGAACATAGAGATAGATGGATCTCTGTGAGTTTGAGTTCAGCCTGATATACAAAGAAAGTTCTAGGGCAGTCAGAGCTGTTTCACAGATAATCCCTGTTATGAAAGAAAAAAGATGAAGAAGGAGACAGAGAGTGAGAGAGAGAGAGAGAGAGAGAGAGAGAGAGAGAGAGAGAGAGAGTGCAAGAGAGAGCAAGAGAGAGAGGGGGGAGAGAGAAAATGAAAAATGGAAGCCTAGTTCCTCCAAAATTGGAGAGTGATCTAGTTCCTATAGCTGTGGTGACAAGCTACCCAAACTTTAGGCTCTTTAATATATAACAAAGACACACTGTTATTATATCATAATTCTGAAGGTCATAGGAGATTAGATTCAACTGGGTTATGTGTTTTGCAATTCACAAGATTGGAACCAATATGTGACCTGGGCTGGATTCTTAGAGGCCTCTAGAAACCTAAGTGACCTATTTTAAAAGTTTGGCCTGATTTGATTAGTCTCATCTAGGTAATCACATTGGTTTTTAAAGCATCTTACAAAATTTCCTTTGTGGAAATGTTACCATAGTCACAATAGGTCATGGGTGGATAGTACTTTTGAACCATCTTAGAAAACAGCCTACCACAAAGGATTTCCCCCTATTTTACTATGTCTATAATACTTATGTTTTCCAGAGACCTCTTGGGCCCAGGAAGTGTCTTTCTTTGGATTTCACAATAGGAAGTACTACCACAGCAGTAATGTTTCCAACGCTTAATTCCAATAAAAATTTGATAAGTCTCATGAAATAGAGAAAACAGACACAGAAATAAAGTCAAAACCAGTAAATGTTTTTCTTTTCCCAATAATGCAATTATTTAATGGTACTAACATGTCCTAAACTTGTATTCGATTGGAAAGCTAAGTCTAAGGAGAGTTTTAATGTGACCATCTCTGTGTGACTAAACTAGAAGACATATCAAGTAGAAAGACAAGAAGTGTTAATGATTAAAAAGTTAAGACAGGCCCCTGGAATACTCCATCCCTGGAGACCTGTGCCCACCAAGACAGACAGGTGAAACTTCTATACCCCAGCACCCTGCTTGCTGAATGCACCTAGGCAAGCCCATCAGACTTGAGTTCTGTCCTTCTCCCTGCCCACTCCATCTCTGGGACTACAATGTACCTGCTTTCTCAGAGGCAAGTGGCCATCAGGGACTATCAGGTGAGAACTCTGTCCACAACTCCTTTCCTGTCCTATTCTCCTGAAAAACCTAGCAGCAGTGAGCCCTGCCCTGTCCATGGTACACTCCATTCCTGGACCACAGGTCACCCTCCATTCCTGGAGACCAGTGGCCACCTGGGGCAGACAGAAGCCAGAAGACATCTGGCACCACCAAGTTCAGCCTCCATTCAGAGAGACCTGTGACAGACAGAGGCTTGCAGCCAATAGGGACCACCAGAAGCCTGTGACCATCAGGGACGATCAGATATAAATTGTATCTGCTCCCAGGCACTCCATTCTCTAGACGACAACTTGGCCTGCATTACCTGAGGCCTGCCAATACCAGAGACAACCAGATGGCTAAGGGCCAGTGTATGAACACAAGCAACAAGATCTGGGGAAATATGGCAAGCACTATAAGAACCCAGTTATAATACTACAGCAACTCCAGAATATCTTAAAATAGCTGTGTTAAGACCTTATATCCCATCTTATAAAGATGATAAAGGCCTTTAAAGAAGAAATGAATAAATTACTTAAAGAAATACAATCAAACAGGTAGAGGTATTTAAAGAATAAACAAATGAATCCCATAAAGAAATACAGGAAAAACAAGTGAAGGAAATGAATCAAACTGCTTGAGATCTGAAAATGGAACTAAAAACAATAAAGTAAACACAAATTGAGGGAATCCTGGAGATGGAAAATCTAGTGAAGATAACAGAAACAACAGACTCACGTATCACAAATAGAATTCAAGAGATGGAAGAGTTTCAGGATATGATAGAAAAAATTGATACATCAGTCACAGAAAATGTTAAATCTAAAAAAATTCTGACACAAAACATCAGGGAAATCTGGGATACTATGAAAAGACCTAAGTATAATATGAACAGAAAAAGGTAAAGAATACCAGCTCCATGAACCAGAAAATATTTTCAACAAAATAGTAAAAGAAAATTTCCCCAACCTAAAGAAAGAGATGACTATAAACATACAAAAAGCATACAGAACACATATTAGACTGGTCCAGAAAAGAAAATCCTGTCACATAATAATCAAAACCCTAAATACACAGAACAAGGAAAGAATATTAAAAGCCGCAAGGGAAAAGGTCAAGTAACTTACAAAGACAGAACTATCAGAATTATACCTGACTTCTCAACAGAGATAGAAGAGCCTGGACAGATGCCTTGCAGTTTTTAAGAGACCCATAGATGCTGATCTAGACTACTATACCCAGCAAAACACTCAATCACCACAGATAGAGAAAACAAAATGTTTCAAGACAAAACCAAATTTAAACAGTATCTATCCACAAATCTAGCCCTATAGAAAACACTAGGAAGAAAATGATAACCCAAAGGAGTTAACTACATCTAAGAAAATGAAAGAAATAATTCCACATCAGTAAAAACAAAAGAAGAGTAGCTCTCATAATCACACACACACTAGCACCACCAACATTAAAAAAAAAAAAAAAAAAAAAGTAACCAACAATTAATATCTCTCAACATCAATGGCCTCAACTCCCTTGTAAAAATACATGGGCTTATAGAATCAATGTGAAAAACAGGATTCATCATTCTGCTGCATACAAGAAACACATCTCAGCAACAAAGATAGATATTACCTCAGAGTAAAGGACTAGAAAAAGGGTTTTGAAGCAAAGGGACCCAAAAAGCAAACTCGAGTAGCCATTTTAATATATAACAAAATAGACTTTCAACTAAAATTAATCGAAAGAGAGGAATGGAGATTTTATATTCATCAAAGGAAAAATCCACCAAGATGACGTCCCAATTCTGAGCATCTATAATCCACATGCAAAGTTACTCACATTCATAAAAGAAACATTACTAAACCTTAAATCATACATCAACCCCCACACATTGATAGTAGGAGACTTCAACACTCCTTTCTCATCAATGAGCAGGTAATTGAAACAGAAACTAAACAAAGAAATAATGAAATTAACAAATGAGATGAATCAAATGGACCTAACAGACATTTACAGAATGATTCCAACCAAACACAAAAGAATACGCTTTCTTCTTGGCACCTCACCCTCTCCAAAATTGATCACATAGTTGGTCAAAAATCAAGACACAACACACCCAAACTTATGGGACACAATAAAACAGTACTAAGGGAAAAGTTCCTAGCACTAAGTGCCTTCATAAAGAAATTGGAGATATTCTGTACTACAGAATAGTAGTGATAAAAACTGCATGACATTGGCATAAAACAGACACCTTTATCAATGGAAATGAATCAAAGACCCAGAAATAAACCCATGCACCTACAGACACTTGATTTTTGACAAAGAAACCAAAACCATACAATAGCAAGAAGAAAGCCTCTTCAATAAATGATGATGATCTAACTGGATATCTTCATGTAGAAAAACCAAATAGATCCATATTTATCACCCTGCAAAAAACTAAAGTCCAAGTGGATCAAAGACCTCAACATAAAACCAGATGCACTAAATCTAATAGAAGAAAAAGTGGGGAATAGCCTTGAACTTATTGGCACAAGAGACAACTTCCTGAATAGAACACCAACAGCTCAGGCTCTAAGGTCAACAATTAACAAACATGACCTCATGAAACTGAAAATCTTCTGCAAGGCAAAGGACACTGTCAACAGAACAAAAGGACAGCCTATAGACTGGGAAAAGATCTTCACCAACCCTACACCCCACAAAGGGCTAGTATCCAAAATATATAAAGAACTCAAGAAGTTGAGCACCACCAATCCAAATAATCCAATTAAAACTGGGGTACAGAGCTAAACAGAGAATTATCAACAGAATAACATCAAATGGCTGTGAAATACCTAAAGAAATGCTTGATGTCCTTACTCATCATGGAAATGCAAATCAGAACTACTCGGAGATTTCTTTTTACACCCATCAGAATGGCTAAGATCAAAAACATAAATAACAGTACATGATGGCGACAATGTGGAGCAAGGTATACACTCCTCCATTGCTGCTTGGAGAGCAAACCTGTACAACCACTGTTGAAATTAATCTGGGGTTCTCGGAAAATTGGAAATAGATGTACCTCAAGATACAGCTATACCATTCCTGGGCATATATCCAAAAGTTGCTTCCCATATCACAAGGACACATGCTCAACTATATTCATAGAAGCTTTATTTATAATAGCCAGAAACTGGAAACAACCTAGATGTCCCTCAGCCAAAGAATGAATAAAGAGAGGTGGTACATTTACACAATGGAATATTACTGAGCTATTGAAAACAAAGACAACATGTAATGTTCAAGAAAATGTACAGAACTAGAAAAGATCATCCTGAGCAAGGTAACCCAGACCCAAAAAGCCACAGATGGTGTGTATTCACTTATAAGGATATTAGCCATAAAGTACAGGATAACCATGCTAGAATCCACAGACCCAAAGAAGCCAAGGATGGCACAAAGGAAGATCCTTAAAATTCATTCAGAAGAAGAAATAAAAGAGGCATTTGAGGTGGATGGAGGAAGGGTGGGAGAGGGAGTGAAGAGGGTAATAGGGATAGGGTTAAAATATGGAGAAAGCAAGGCTGGTGGGGAAGACTGAGAGAGAGAAGGGAAATCAGTGGGTAGCATCTCTGAGACAGGGGAGGCTCCCTGGAGTCTATAGTAGTGATCCTAGCTGAAATTCCTAGTAGTGTGTGTTAAGGAGCCTGAAATCACCATATGCTATAGCCAGGTGGAACTTCCAGTGGAGGGAGGCAGACACCAACCCATCCATGAAACTTTCAACCCAAAAGTTGTCTTGTCTACAAGAAGTGTAAGGATAAAGATAGAGCAGAGATTGAGAAGATGGCCAACCAATTACTACCCAAACTTGAGACTCACTGCATGGGAAAGAGCCAACCCTTAACACTTTTAATGGTACTCTGTTATGATTGTAGACAGGAGCCTAGCATAACTGTCATCTGAGAGTCTTCATCCAGGAGCTGGTGGAAATAGATGCAGAAACCTACAGAAACTGGGCCCAAAGGGGCTCACAGAGACTGAATTACCAACCAAAGAGCTTTCATGGGCTGGACCTAGATCTCCTACACATAAGTGGCAGCTTATGTGCAGCTTAGTCAATATGTGGGTCACCTAACAATGGAAGTAGGGCCTGTTCCTGTTGCCTACCTGTGGATTTCGTTCACCTAGCTTGACTTCCTTGGCAGACCTCAATGGAAGATGATATGTTTAGTCCTGCTGTGACTGGAGATTCCAGGGTGAGTTGGTACCCCTTGGGAGCCTCCTGTTCTCAGAGAAGAAGGAGAGAGGGGAAATCGAAGGAGGCCTCATGAGTGTGGGACTGGGAGGAAAGGAGGGCGGAGGCAGGCACCAGGGTGTAAAGTGGTTAAATCTATCAGGCAGTGGTGGTTCATGTCTTTAATCCCCATACTAGAAAAGCAGAAGCAGGTTTTGAGTTCAAGGTCTCTGAGTTCAAGGCCAGCATGGTCTACCGAGTGAGTTCCCAGACAGCTAGGACTATGCAGTGAAACCCTGCCTTGGAAAAAAAAAGAAATTAAGACAGAAATTCAGGTGAAATTACTAGTTGAGGGGCTAGAAATGGGCTAACAAGGCATCACACTATATTTAATGCCATTATAAAATAATAGCTTTCCACTACTCTTACCTGATTCTCCTTTTTATAGTTGCCACATTACACACACACACACACACACACACACACACACACACACACACACACACACACACACACACACCAAAACAAAACAAAACAAAAACATGGAGCACATTTCCCTCAGTTTTAATTTGCTTTCTGCTGCTATGATTAAACACTAATGAAAATCAACTTGGGGAGGAAAAGCTTTATTTTGTCTTACTGCTCATAGTTCATCACAGAAGGAAACCAAAGAAAGAACACAAAGCGGGAGTTTAAAGCTGAAACCATGGCGGAATCTTGCTTAATGGGTTGCTTCCTCTGGTTTCTTGGCTGACTCATACAGCACAGGCCTGTCTGCCCAGGGATGGCATTGCTCACAATGGACTGGATCCTTCATCAATTAGCATTTAAGAAAATGCCCCAACAGGCATTCTTACAGCACAGTGATGAAGATGATTCCTCAATTGCAATTCCTTCTTCCCAGGTATGTCTATGTGTCAAGATGGCTAACACTATGGCACTCTTCTTTGTGATTTCATGTACAAACCAGTTATTAAAACTTAGACTATCCTGGAAGTGTTCGGTAACGTCCTTTAAAAAAAGTTAGATGTGAGACTGGAGAGGCGGTTTGGTGCTTAAAAGTACTCACTCCTCTTGCAGAGGACCCAAATTTGATTCCCACACCCATATCAGACATTTCAGAAGTTTCTGTAACCCGAGTTCCATAATGGAGGATCCAATGTGGGCACAGCACTGATCAACACATACTACAAACAGGCACAAATACAGAGAGGGGGGTGAGAGGGAGGGAGGGAGAAAGGGAGGGAGAAGGAGGGAGAGGGAGGGATGGAGAGAGAGAGATATGTAATAAAAATTAAAATTTTAGAAGTGTGATATGACCTTATAAAATTTCCCTTGTCAGTGTTGGCATAGCAATACTCTGGATGCAGTTACAGGTGGTAAATGGCTATTGAAAGAGGCAAAATCAGTAAACTGTTTCCTCCAGAGATGGCTCCAACGTGGGTGATTCAATCCTTAATATGCAAATTTATGGTAGAAATAATACTTAACAGTTCTAAGCTGTAAAGGGTCTAAATTAAATGTAATCTGATCTTTTCTAAAGAAGTTAGGATAGTAGATAGAACTCAGTGTCATGACCAGATTCATCTCTCTAGAATTATCCCTTAGCATGCTGGGGGGAGGGGTTCTCACTAACCACACGTTCCAACTGCTATAAAAACAGACTGGCTGCCAAGGTCAAAGAAGAAACATGGATCAGTGTACTTGTGACTTTTCTTGTCCTTATGACAAAAGACCTAACCACAATGACTTAAGGAGGAAAATTCTATTTAAGCTCACCATTTCAGAGGGTTACCATCCATCATGTCAGGGATGGCAAAGCTGAGTAAATCTGCCTATGGTGGGCAAACACTTGGAGGTGATTTGTTCTCCTTGCTCACACAGGAAGTGGAGACCACAGAGAAGAAAAAGGCATGACCACAACTTTCAAGTAACCTATTTTTACAAGCCAGGTGCCACCTCTTAAATGTCCTGAAGCCTTCAAAATAGTGCCACAAACTGGTAGCCAAGCATTGAAGACATGAGTCTGTGGGAGACTTTTCAGACTTAATCCATAGCTTTCAGGCTAGTAGTAAGACAAATGCTGAACTTAGCTTCAATATCACCAGCTTCTTCTTTTTATGTTGTTCATTAAGTTATGTTTAGATATTTTAAATCACTTTAAGTTGTTCAATAATGATTTTTTAAATTGCACAAATAATCCAGGGATACCTTTACTACACTATAGTTTGCTTTCCTTAATGCTAACTTGCATATCTTTGGCCAAATGAACAAAGCAAGGCCACTGCAGTGGCTCAGTCCAATGAAATGCAGGCTTTACTGGAATGTTGCTGGGTTTCTTACACTAATCTTCGTTTTCTGTTCTAGAATTCAACCCAGGTCCTATATTGTAATAGTTGTTGCAACTCTTTGGTCTTCCCCAATCTGTGACTGTCTTTGCCCTCATATTGACACTTTTGAGATGTGTTGGTCAATTAATTTGTTGAATGTTTCTCAATTACCTCAAGTCATTTTCTAACTCTCACACTGCATCTTGGTCAGGTTCATTTCTTAACATTTGTCTCTAGTTAAGGACTGCCTAAGTATTTTTTTTCCACATTCAACCACTCCCAATTTGTCACCACTATTTTGCCACAATTAGATTTGCTGCTTTTTGGATGTCTCTGGAGAATCAGTTTGTGATGTATCATGAGTAATGAGAACATTGTCAGAGCATCCAATGTGAAGCTCATTAATATGGTAATCATGCATCTGTGTTGTCATTTTGCCTAGTAGTTTAATTATGACAGAGGACTGTGGTGAAGCTGAACAACAGGGTAACATGGGTGCAGTCAAAAGTCATGAAGACAAGATAAATGCAGTACATGAAACCCCATGGAAATGCATGACATAAATAAGGTAACTAGACAACGTTACTTCAAGCCAGTTGTACATGAGAACCTTTCAAGTTTTGAGAGATGCTGGGCGTGACAAATAGCAATGGATACTGTATGCCCCTTCATAAAATAGAGGAGAAGCAGCTGAGATGAAGATTATGTGGAAAAAAAATTTTTGAAAGACATTCTTCACAGTTGAGTGAAGAGTAGGGTATGACTTTCACACGTACTCTGGTGCCTCATATTTGACCATGTCCCCTGGATGGGGAGACCTGGTGGCACTCAGAGGAAGGATAGCAGGCTAACAAGAAGAGACTTGATACCCTATGAGCATATACAGGGGGAGGAAGTCCTCCTCAGTCACAGTCATAGGAGAGGGGAGTAAGGGGAAAATGGGAGGGAGAGAGGAATGGGAGGATACAAGGGATGAGATAACCATTGAAATGTAATGTGAATAAATTAATAAAAAAATAAAAAATACAAAACCAAACAAACAAAAAACAACAACAACAAAAAGAAAGTGTCTTAATACTCCTGAACATGAGCTCCCTCCCTATAACAGAGTCATCTCCATTTACCTTCCAGGTCTATTGGCAGTGGTCATGGGGAGGAGAGGCAAATGCAATACAGCTTACAATGCAATATATTGGGACAGACTTAGGACTGCAAAATTCCACGAAGTGATTCAATTGTATTATCTATGCTGCCAAAAAGCCACTGATGGCATGGATCTGCTCAGCAACACAGCTCCAGGGTTTTTACTTTTAAGGAGTATGTTGCCGGTCTTGCTCCGTTGTGGAGCTATTTTGGTGTTTCCCTGCTTCCATAGCTCTTCTAAAAAGTCTTCTCTAAAAGTCTCCCTCTCTCACGCTTTTTATTCAAAATTTTGCTTTATTCATGCAATACGTTTTTGTCACAGTCTTTCCCCTCCCCTAACTCCTCCCAGATACTGCTTACCTCCATACATACCCAACTCCTCCACTCCCACTCTTCTCAGTCTCCTCCCACCCCACTGAGAGCAAAGAGCAATGTTGCTGTCAGGACAGTACTTGGTCAATGATGGTCAAATGTTGATCACATTGTTTTACATATCTAATTAAATCCTCCCAATAACCCAGAAAAGTAAGCACCATGGATATTATTTCCACTTTAATGGGAGAAATGAGACAGTTTAAATGATCTGCTTGAGGTTATATGACAGCTGACATTCACATCGCTAAACCAGGCCAAATAAACTTGGTCCCATGCCAATGCTCAGCCTGGGATGGCAAACTCAAAAATCTTCAAGGGCCATCAAAATGTGGGTAAGCAGAAAGTGTTGGACACCAGTTGTGGCAGAAACAACAGGATAAAGAGAGTAGATATGGTACAGGAGAGAGAAAGGAAATGGCCGCTGTGGCCTTTGCAGCTCCAGGACTCCATTTCATTCTAACCATAAGCTGTTGAATTTGCAGATGAGACAACTGGAACTTAGATGTGCTCAGTGCCTAACAAAGAAATGGGTAGTAAAAGGCCTTATATGATCATGTTCATATCATTTCAGGGTCTTGTCTAGGGTCAGAGCTATGCAGAGGAGGCCAGATGATTTTGTCTTGGGAGTGGTTGAGAGGGCTAGCCCAAAGAAATGTTAGGAGGACAGGCTCAGAATAACATACACTGAAGAAGAGTTGAGTAGGGCTCCCTTCTCTGAGAATTTCTGAGAAAGTAAAAATAAAAAGACAGAACATTCTGGGAGAAACAAAAAAAAAAGCAGATTACAGGGTCAGAATGTGATTCATTAAAGGAGAATTCAACTAAACTTTCTCTCCTGGGTGTTTTTGTGAAGGGGGAGGAATGAAAGTGGTAGAAAGAAGGAAGATCCCAGCAGGTGATATTGCGGGACAGAGAAAGAATGTTCATTAGTTACTATAGCAATCAAGGTTCAAAGTGGATAGAGGGCAAATGGTTGTTATTATGTGTATTTTCCTTTGCTTCTGTTTCAAATATAGAACTTTATAGCTAACTCTTTCTAAGTTAAAAATTATATATATATATATATATATATTTGTGATACAAATAAAGAGCTTAATATTTTTGTTCAAGTATAGCATGTACTTTAACCTTCCTGCCTTTCCACTAACCTCATTAGCTTCTACTCTCTTAGAACAAGTACCCTTCTATTTTCATATATATGTATATATATGTCATATAAACTGTATTTACATATAGGCTTCATGTGTGCAGAAAAATGATATTTCATGTCAGCTACTTTTTCTGCTGTTCTGATAAAATATCCTGGCAAAGCAACTTAAAAGAGAAAGCATTTACTTTAACTCAGCCTGTGGTACTGTCTTATCATGGTGCGGAACTCCTTTTGAGGCAGCTCTCTGCATTGCCTTTGCTATCGGGAAGCAGAGAGTAATGAATGCTGGTACTCCCCTAGCTTTCTCCTTTTTATGCAGTTAGGGACTCCAGCTAATGGAATGGCGTTGCCCACTGTGGGCAGATCTTCTGACCTCTATTAACCTAATATAGGTAATCTCTTTATATTTTATAATATGGATTTTGTATGTCCCACTAAACCTCTGCACCAGATAATTAAGTGATTTGTGGGTATCATTTAAAAGAATTTATTCTGCTTGTGATGGAATGAGGAGGTGAATGGTACAGGGAACTAACAGATATGGAACTATAACTAGGGCAAGGGTCGAAGCTGGGTTAGAGTAATGAAAACTAAAAACAGCAATACTCAGAGAAGTCTTCTGTTCTGGATCACTACTCAAGTTAATTCAAGTCACTATTTAATCCTGATAGTCTTCAATCTTAATTAATATTAGTCTGAAAGAAGAGGTAGAAAAGTTACCTGCGACTATATGCTATTACTACTGTTAGTCAACACTAAAACAATTAATTCCAATTATTGTTCCATTTATTTGGCAGTATTTTGAAATGATAATCATATAATCACTATGTGCCTCAGCCAATCCATGCTTAGTTGGAAATTCAGGAGAAATTAAGTCAAATATCCCTATATGAATTTCCACAAGCATGTTCAAGAAGCATTATAACAGAAGAAACATAATAGACACAAGCCAAACATTCATCAAGTGATGAATGATAAGCAAGAATGTGTTTTAAGTTGTATGCAAAATGAAATACTATGCTACAATGAAAAACCAACTACAGATACATGGTACAACATGAGCAAATCTTGAAAGGATGCCAAAGAAGGCAGACACAAATTGGTATACATCACATGCCATTTTTATATTCCATTTATGTGACATATCCCAAATGGGTATCTATAGACTTTTGAGTACTTTATTGGGTTCTTTATCCTATCACCCTTCTCCATCACAATTCCTTTCAACACCTCAACATTAGGTAGGAGAGAAAGAAGGATAGAGGGGGAAAGGGGTATCTATATAGTTAGATTACTTCCTGCTGATTAGGGGTATTGAGGTCCTCATGGAAAGTTTGATTTTCATAGTCAGGATAATTCACACCAGCAACCCGCCAACAGCAGCAGCCAGTAGCTGCAGGAGCAAACAGCAATCACACAGCCTCTTGGAGCTCTGATATTATCTATCCTCTCAATAGTCCCCAGAATTCAAAACATAAACTATCTTCAGGGACAAAATCAAGCCCCCTGCCAGAGCATGAGACCAATCATAGTTAGCTGCTAAAGTCAATCTGAAGCAGCCCCATATCCCACACCTAGGATTAAAACAAAAAGCACATGCACATAACATTTTCGTATTTTGAAAGAAACCAAAAATCCTTACTGCAGTTCCTGGCCAGAGGCTGAAAGTTAAGCCAATACTGTGACTGATCATGAGTAAGGTGGTTCTGGGAGAGTCGTGGAATCATAGAATTCAAAGTCAGTTTAGCTTTGGGCTCAGCTTTAAAATTTTTAAATTGTGGAATCTGTGATCATCAACAAAAAAATCTCTGAATGTGAATTCATGCCAGGTGTGTGTTTTAATTAATTGCATGGCACTAGTCTTCATTAAAATACGATTTTCCCTCTAACTATAAAAAGATGGGAGGGAGGGCAATTGGGCTATTTTTCATTTACACTTTTCCACAAGTGACATTTTAATTATTCCCCCAAGAAAAATGTCTTATTTCTCTGGCCTTTCCTGTTTAGAAAGCCGAAGTGTACGCTTCCCCACAGGACAAACCATTTGTAGAGCTATTGGGGGATCAGTGTCAACTCTCATTCTCTTATGAGACTCTGCTGGGTCTGTAGGACAAGTGGGCACCATTTGTCAGGATTGGTCTTTCAGACTCCTGCAGGGCAGCTCTCAAGCAGTGCTGCCCATGACTGCCTTTCTTCCAGGAAGATCCTTTCCAATGAGTCTGCTCATGCACTAGTCTCCATCACAACATGGGGATTGTGTGGTCCAGTGATCAGGAGCCACTCGCTTCACATCCAAACGAGAAAAGACATCTTTGTTTTAGCTTGTTTTAAGACAGCAGTGAGGCTGAGGCAGGAGAATTACCATAAAGTTTGCAGCCAGTCTCAGCTACCTCGTGAGTTACAGGCCTCTCAAGGGCTGATATTACAGGCTTGAGGACCACACAAAGCTTAAGAAAATACTTCTTAAAAATGGCTATGAAAGTCATACTGCCCTCTCAATTACAACTTTCATCTGCAGGGACCTAGTTGTGGAAGAGTTGCTGCTCTCATCCTAAGCAAGGAATCAATGCAGGTTTGCAGAGTGAGAACAAATGTACCTACACAGTAAGTCTAATAGAAGCTGCAAATTCCTTCACAGCTCAGAGGAGTACCTGGACCTTGACTGAATTGTACACGCAGGGTGCCTGGAGACAGCACTGATGGAGGGCTTCCCAGTTCAGGAACTCCAAAGAGACCTTTCTTTGGACATTAGAATTTTAAAACCTCAAGCCTTATTCCAAAAATATAGGATGCAGTCCAGAGGAAAATCAGTTAGTTGGTCCTCAGGTGCCCCAGTGCCATGTCACTAAAAACTGCAGTAGTAGTCCACATTAGGCAAGGGGTCCTTTCATTGGTTTTCACATGAGTTTGGGTCGTGTTAGAAAAAAAAATTACCAATGAAAATAACACCAGTAAATTAATTTAATAAATGCTTTCAGCAATACTGTGAACAGACTCTACTCATTTATACTGGTGGTAGCCTTTGTTTTCTGTTGTCACTTTGTCCTAAGGAAAGTTATTAGTAAGAAAAAAAATAGATTTGTCAAAGGACATCTGTCCAGGTGAGGGGATCTAAGAACTGGAAAGAAAATGAGGCTTTCACTTAGTTGGAAATGCAAAGGGGACAGAACCTTAAGGAATGGGTCACCCAAGACACAGGTCTATGAAGAGAAAATGGACAAGCAGAGTGAATCTTGTTTAGTATGGCCATTGAAGGTCATGGGCAACAGTGACCCCTAATTAAAAAAAAAAAGCAAAATGCCTCAGTGGGTAAAAGTGCTAGTAAACAGGGTCACCAACTGAAGTTCAGCCCCTAGCACCTACATGGTGGGAACAGAAAACCTACTCTGCTAACTGTCCTCTGATCTTCACATCTGCACCATGGCACACTTGCATACAATCACGTGGCTGCACACACACACACACACACACACACACACACACACACACACACACACACACACACACACACACAATGAGTCTTGTCTTATTCGGTCCAGAAAAAAAAATGGCTCAGCAGAAGTGATGGTTAATCTTGTTCATCAATCTGACTACATATAGAATGAACTACAACTTAAGCAGCAAGAGACTCCTGGGAGGGTTTTTAAAAATCAAATTGTTTGAAGAAGGAATACCCATCCTAAATACAGATAGGGATAGCCCAGAAAAAAGGACATGGAAGGACATTGTGTTTTGCCTGCTTGCCTCCACTCTCAATGGCAAGTTCATCTATCTTGTGACATAGCATTTCTTCACTGAGATTAGAACAACTTCTTTGGATCTCAACATAGAATGATGATCAGCAGCTCTCCAGGTATCCTCCAGGCCTTCACCAAGAGAGGCATCTAGCCTCATGGACTTAACGCCTACCAGCTTCCTGGCCTTTCTGTTTTAAGACAGTATCCTGTAAGCAAACCTATATAAATCCTAACACACACACACACACACACACACACACACACACACACACACACACTTATTTTAACAGTTCTACTCCTTTAGAGATATCTGAGTATTACAGAAAGTAAAAGCATGTGCTACAATCCTAATAACCAAGTTTGTTTGACCTCCAGGACCCACATAATAGAAGAAAGCTAATTTTCTTCAAGTTGTATTCCAGACGTCCATCATGGCATGTACATACTCATATTCACACTCACACACACTCACACACACATACACATACCTCACACACATACACACAAAATAAATGAGTGTAAATTAAAAAGTAAAAATTAAAAAAAAATGTTATGGAATATGCTGCTATCAGTGCAAAAGCATGTATAACCATGCATGTTAGTGCTTACTCTGTCTTGTTACAAAGGACGAGTCACTGTTATACAAATTCTTACTGCCTCTATAAGGATAGCTCTTCAATTCTCATTAGTATTTGCAGTCTGGCATGCATATATTCTCAAAGAGGGGGAAAGAAGATGTGGGTAGAAATCTGTGTCTTCCAGAGAATTGAAGAACTAACTCTGTTCTCATATTGAGACCTAGGTCAGAACAACGGAAAAACTTGGGCAAGAATCCTGACGAGCACAGGCATACATCCTAAGTTCTTCCCAGCCACAAACATGTAACACATCTTCATTTTTCACTCACAACAGTGACTCACAAGCCCTGGCTTCCCCTGAGTTCTACTTCTCAGGCCAAGCAGAGGAGACAGAAGGGGAAATTATATGTAGGTGGACTGGTGTGAATTGTTGCATCACACAGAGGATGCCGGAAGCCAGAACTCCCAGGAAAGGCTTCCTGCCAATGCCTGGAAGTGGAGAGAAGGATCTTAGGTATGGCACATTTGGAGAATAGCATCTACCAAAAAAGTAGCAATGGCCAGGCATGTTGCTCAGGCTTCTGACCCTGTTACTTAGAGCTCTAAAAAAATCATTAAAACTCTAGTAAGAAGTTTTCACTCATCATACTTCAGGGGTTCAGTGGGACAATATATACAGATGGTGCCTAACTTCCTTGCCATCATACTGACCTATATTTAAAAAATTGTGCTCTTTGGTGATAAATATTTTATGGGTATGATGGATTGAAGAGAATGGCCCTCAGGGGCATATGTATTTGAATGCTTAGTCACTAGTTAGTGGAACTGTTTGGGAAGGATTAGGATGTGTGGCTGTGGCTCTGTTGGAGTAGGTGTTGCCTTGTTGGGGAAGACATGTCACTGAGAGTGGGCTTTGAGGTTTAAGAAGCTCATGCCTGGTTCTCTCTCTCTCTCTCTCTCTCTCTCTCTCTCTCTCTCTCTCTCTCTCTCTCTCTCTGTCTCTCTGTCTCTCTCTGTAGCTCTCTTTGTGTCTGTCTGTCTGTCTGTCTCTATCTCTGTGTCTCTGTCTCTCTGTGTCTGTCTGTCTGTCTGTCTCTCTCTCTCTCTGTCTGTCTGTCTGTCTCTCTCCTCCCTGTCTCTCTTCTTTCTCTCTGCCTGCTGCCTGTGGATCAGGATAAAAAGCTCTCAGGTACTGCTCCAACACCATGCCTGTCTCCTTCTCATCATAATGATAGTGGACTAACTCTCTAAAACTAATGCAAGCACCAGATTAGATGCATCTGTAAGAGTTGCCTTGATGATGGTGTCTCTTCACAGCACCAGAACAGCAATTAAGACAGCGGGTATTCAAATGTGCACTGAGAGGGCAATTTTGAAATGTCTTCAGCAAGGTAAGGATTTTAAGAAGGAAATTATATTTAAGTATGCATTCAAATATATTTAGGGAAGAAATGCCATAATTGTTATAAATTTTTAAATATGTTAACAAAATTAGATTATACAAAGATAGTAAGTGTTTATAATTGTTTCATATAAACAATGAGTGTGCATGTTTATTATATTAGTACCTCTACTCATCACTATGTATAAATTTTTAATGTTCAAAATGAAATGTAAATGAAATTTTCATTCCATGTAAATAGCTCTCAAGTTATGACCTTCCTTGAAGAAGAATCCAGGAGAAACAAAGTGAAATGTTCAGCATCTGTGTCTGATTAGCTAACTTGCCCATAAATTCATAGTCTACCATGCAGTGTCATAATGAAACATGTGTGTGTGTGTGTGTGTGTGTGTGTGTGTGTGTGTGTGTGAGGGAGAGAGAGAGAGAGAGAGAGAGAGAGAGAGAGAGAGAGAGAGAGAGAGAGAGAGACAGAGAGAGACAGAGACATAGACATAGACATAGAAAGAGACAGAGACAGAGACAGACAGACAGACAGACAGAGATAGAGACAGAGAGAAAGCATACGGGCATGTGTATGTATACCTAAGTGAATATAAGTATTTATAAACATATACATATATTCATTCATATAATCAAAAGAAAGACCTGCTCTACAGGAGGACATATATGCATGGTACTATAAAGATGTCCAGGAACGCATAATTGAGGATCTCACAGGCTGCAGGGGTGACTTTATTGTTACTATTATTTGGCTAAATAGGCATAGTATTAAACTTTCCACTAAATTCATACCACTATACCCATAGACTAGTGTAGCTCTCAGGCCTCATCAAAAATGCTTCCTTGCACAGTACATGGTGGTTAACCTGAGCTCAGATATTTGAACATTTGGCCCCCAGTTTGCCAGTAGTGTTTGGGAGAGTCTGTGGACTATTTAGAAGCTGTTAGCCACTTAGGTATGCATACACATGCATGGTATGTAAAAAGACTGGGTGTTTCATAACACTGAGATAATTATGGGATACCTTGGGCCTTCTTTATCTCCAAGAAAACCTTGCAATAATATAAGAAAGAAAATTTTCCTTATTGTTACCATTGCTGGGTTTCAGTTCCTAGTACTAAAAAACATATATACACAGTGTGATTTGAAGGGGGGCTTGTGAAATATTTCGTCCTGGTTTGTAACACATTTTAAATGGCAAGTTGTGTGCAACCCATTCTGCACAGATAGGAGCAATGGTTGAAGGCTGGCTGCCTTCTCTGATGGTGCTGTTGTGTTTTGACATTTGGAGCCACAGGGTATGTATGTTACTACGGAAGGCCCTCATTTTTGGCTTTCCGTTCATCTCCTTCCCAAATACCCATTCTCATGCCACTGTTCACATCATGCCACTTTCCACAGCCATCACAGCTTTTATTTAGCCCACTGCAGTGTAAGCGCCTAGCGCATGACTAGATTGAGCTCCAGATGTTTGTAGTCATCTTTGCAGCCCAGGTGTGGTGGGGAATGAACATGGTATCTATAGGCTCACATATTTAAAGGCTTGGTTTGCAGTTTAGGAAGAATTAGGAGGTGTGGCCTTGTTGGAAGAGGTGTGCCACCAGGGCTGGGCTTTAAAGTCTCCAAAGCTCACACCATTCCAAGTTAGCACTCTCTCTTTGCCTGCGACCTACTGAGCTCTCAGCTACTGCTCCAGCACCATGTCTGTCTACCTGCCACCAAGCTTCTGTCCCTGAAGGGCATGGACTCTCTGAAATTGTAAGTAAGCTGCAATACACTTTCTTTTGTAAGGTGTTTTGGTCATGCTGTCTTGTCACAGCACTAGAACAGTAATGAGAACAGCAGGACTCCTCATCCACGGATATGAAATAGGCTACACAATGATGAGTACTCAGGTAAGGCAGGAGGCAGGAAACTACAGCCTGTGAACTAAGTAGGGCTTGTGGCCCTTTTCTATGTAGCCTGAGTGAAAAAATGGCTATCATTTTTTTTTCTTGGTTTTTCGAGACAGGGTTTCTCTGTGTAGCCTTGGCCATCCTGGACTCACTTAGTAGACCAGGCTGGCCTCGAACTCACAGCGATCCACCTGCCTCTGCCTCCCGAGTGCTGGGATTAAAGGCGTGCGCCAAGACGCCCGGCTCGGCTATCATATTTTTAAATGGTTGGGGAAAAAGGAAGAGTAATGTTTTATAATATCCCAAATTACATGAAAGTCCAATAGCAGTGTCTTTCAATAAAGTTGCATCCATGATAATTAATGTAGGTATTGTGTCTTTTTGTATTCCAACAGTGCAGATGACTAGTTGTGATGGATACCATATAACTGAAGAGGATTAAAAGGTTCACTGGCTCTATACACAAAATGTATGCCACACCTCCTAATATTTTGGGTTTTTTTTTTCTTTCTAACCTCACTTTTCTCCATCTAATTTTTTAGCATATAACCAATTGACACATGTGAGGTAAACAAGTGTGATAATTGGGTAATATATTATTAGTGAATACATTTAGTGATGAAATAACAACTGACTATAAGATCTCAATCACATGAATTACATTCACCAGCAAATCTTTGAATTGTATTGCTACATTACCTCAATAATATTCAGCACTTTTAAACTGACGAAAGATAAATACATTTTCTGTTCATTAAATCTCACTTAAGACAGGTCAGAAAAACAATACACATTGATGTCATGCCTCAGAAGTCAACCTATTGATATATCAAAAAATGTGTATTAGTTCTTCAAACCACCCTTTACACAGACTATGTAAAACTACACTATATTAAAGGTATTACACTGATGTAATACTTCTTTGTGGTTCGGTGAAATGGGTGAATTTTCTTCTTATATTTTTCAATTTTAAAATACTTTACATTTTTATGATTACCAAAATTTTTAAATACTGATTTGATCAACTTAAAAGAGTGCTTTACCGACAGCCTACAGACTGGGAAAAAATCTTCACCAACCCTACATCTGACAAAGGTCTAATATCCAAAATATATAAAGAACTCAAGAAATTAAACACCACCAAACCAAATAACCCAATTGAGAAATGGGGCTTGGAACTAAACAGAGAATTTTCAACAGAGGAGTATCAAATGGCTGAGAAACACTTAAAGAAATGCTCAACCTCCTTAGTCATCAGGGAAATGCAAATCAAAACAACTCTGAGATTCCATCTTACACCCATCAGAATGGCTAAGATCAAAAACTCAAGTGACACCACATGCTGGCGAGGATGTGGGGAGAGAGGAACACTCCTTCATTGCTGGTGGGAATGCAAACTAGTACAGCCACTTTGGAAATCTATCTGGTGCTCTCTCAAAAAAATGGGAATAGGGCTTCCTCAAGACCCAGCTATTCCACTCCTTGGAATATACCCAGAAATGCTCCAGCACACAACAAGAAAATTTGTTCAACCATGTTCATAGCAGCCTTATTCATAATAGCCAGAACATGGAAACAGCCTAAGTGTCCCTCAGTAGAAGAGTGGATAAAGAAACTGTGGTACATATACACTATGGAATACTACTCAGCTATTAAAAACAAGGAATTCCCAAAATTTGTGGATAAATGGATTGAGCTAGAAATGATCATAATGAGTGAGTTAACCCAGAAGCAGAAAGAACCAAATGGTATATACTCACTTATATCTGCATACTAGCCCAAGGGGCATGTCCCACGAAAGCCTTCACTTACCAAGAAACTGGGACAGAAGGGAGGGCATCCTATTGGGACTCTAAATGAGAGACACATGGGAGAATAGCAAAATAAAAGGATACAGAGGGTCCTAAAAACCTACAAGTAGAACAATATGATAGACAGATTTGGGCCCAGGGGTCCCGCTCAAACTAAGGCACCAGCCAAGGACAATACAGGCAGTAAACTTTAAAGCCCTTCCCAGATCTAGCCAATGGTCAGAAGAATCTCCACAGTTGGGTGGAAAATGGGGTATGACCTTCACAGTTACTCTGGTGCCTCATATTTGACTATGTCACCTGGAGGGGGAGACCTGGTGGCACTCAGAGGAAGTATAGCAGGTAGCCAAGAAGAGACTTGATACCCTATGAGCATATACAGGGGTAGGAGGTCCCCCTCAGGAACAGTCATAGGGGAGGGGAATAATGGGAAAATGGGGGGGGGAGGAATGGGAGGATACAAGGGATGGGATAAACATTGAGATGTAACAAGAATAAATTAATTTTAAAAAAAAGGAAAAAAAAGAGTGCTTTACTAAACCTTTAGAACAGGCACCCTTTAGAATTGTCTTTGCACACACCCTTGCAAAGTGGCTTTGCTTTGTAGTTTCTTCCCTAAAAGCAATGTGATGTGCAAAAGACAACCTACGGCGCAAATGCTTGTAAACAAAAAGCTCAGGGGTCTAGAATCAAATAAGAACCAAAGCTGACTTCCCACAGAAATGTCTTAAGATGAAAAAAAGTGCATGTAATTAAAAACATGATTTAACTGCCCATCTAGAGTATTCTGTCAGGAGCAAATATGCAAGAATGAGTTCAGAAATGCTCTCAAAATGCTAAATAAATGAAGTAAATAAAAATGTCATATACTTTTATAGAATTTAAATCTCCTCCAGCAATTGTAAAAAGGGGGTTTACAGCATTATTTTTTATTTTTACTTATTTTTCTTATAATTTATTCAGATTACATCTCACTGTTACCCCCTCACTCATATCTTCCCATTCCCCCCTCCCTTTTTTATCCTATTCCATTCTCCTAGACCTGTGACAGAAGGGGACTGCCTCTCCCATGATACGATCACAGCCTATCAGGTCTCATCCTGGTAGCCTGCTTCCCCTTCCTCTGAGTGCCACCAGGCCTCCCCACCAAGGGGAAATTATCAAATTGGCGGCACCAGAATTGACACAATTTTACATTCTTAGGCAAATGTTAATCATATGAATTTTTAAATTATAGAAACAATATTTTGTCTTTTAGACCCTAACTACTTTGTCCAAGAAGAAACAAATTAACCTTCTGAGAGTTCAATGATTCTATCAATATTCCTTCAAGTACACCAAGAACCTATGAAGATCAGTATGCTGGTTGGTTTTATGTCAACTTGAGAGAAGCTAGATTTATCTGAAAGGAGGTAACTTCAATTGGGAAAATGCCTCCATAAGATCCAGCTGTAGGCATTTTCTTAATCCATGATTGGTGGAGAAGTGTACATCCCATTGTGAGTATTTCTGTCGCTGGGCTGGTGGTCCTGGGTTCTTTGAGAAAGCAGGCTTAGCAAGCGATGAGGAGAAAGCCAGTAAGCAGCATCCCTCCATGGCCTCTACATCAGCTCCTGCCTCCAGGTTCCTGCCCTGTTTGAGTTCCTGTCTGGTCTTCTTTCTATGATGGACTACAGTGTAGAAGTTTAAGCCAAATAAACCCTTTCCTCCCCAACTTACTTATGGCCTTTCATTACAACCATAAAAGCCCTAACTCAGACAACAGGCAAATGCAAGAAATGTCCGTAAAGCCAAGAAATGACCAGTGGCAAAGATTCTTTTTCCCAAAGAAAATAATTTGCTGAGAAAGAAATGTGTAACAACTTCCCAGATGTTTGAACGATTTAATAACTATTACAGTAAAGTGTGAAATCCAGTGCTTCTAAATAACACATGGCATGGACACAAAAAGAAGACTGCATATGTATTGCATTATTCTCTGTGACCAGCTGCTAGATCACCAGCTCCACTTCCTTTTCTCTCTTTCCTATTCTCTTTGTGTTTTTATGTAGCTAGAGGACTTCTGGCAAGTAGAATGTGGCTGGCTGTGATGAAGGCCTCTTTCCACGTTGACCACTCCAGCACTCACACCTCTAATGTCCCACTTTCCTCCTACCACCTGAAGGGAGGACTCCGTGGAACTAGGGATGGGTAGCCACAAGACGCAAGGAATCTTCACTTTTTGGAAAACAGCTACCCGATTAGGAATGCCAACCTGGGATTTGTATGGCATTGACTAAAATAAATGCACTAAATAGATATCTAGAAAACTAAAATCCCCAGAGAAGTTGTGCTCACTTAGGAACAATCTTGCCTAAGTGGAGGAGTCCTTCAAATGCTAGGTTCTTCCAGCAATCTCCAAAAGTATCATTCAGGGAAATTTGTTTACTAAACTATATTTAACTCAAGAAAGAAGTGATGAGATGTATGCTGCCAAGCTACCCCTCTGGAACAGCCTTACGGTCTGGGTTCAGTTTGCATTCAAGTGCACATTACTCACTAGTAGATGTAGTGGAAGAGATGGCAATTTTTGTTTTTTAGGATCCTAGTTAAAGACTGAATCTTTGGCTGGGTGATGGGAGTGAACCATCAAGTTCCAGGACAGCCAAAGCTACATAGAGAAACCCTGTCTGGAAAGACAACAAAACAAAACAAAAATCTTAGAAGTCACTTTACATGGTTCCACCTGAGTGGACAAGACGGATCTTGAGTGCCAGAGAAATTGTCCTCAGAAGTATAACTGCCTTTGATCTCAGGAAGGTACCATGAGTCTGTGCTTCTAGCTCCTTGGAATGCTGAAGCAGTAAGATGGCTTGAGGTGAAAAGTTTAAGGGCAACTTGAGCAATTATGTTAAGAAAGACTTTCAAGAAAAAAAAGGAGAGGCATGGGAGAGGAAGTATAAGGAGCAGAGGAACCCTGAGCCAGTATAGTCCTGAGTGAATGCCTGCTGTTGGCATGGGCACAGCCACAGCAAGGATGAAGGCCTCAGAAGTATGGGAAATTGTCAAAGCCTTCTTCCCCTGGCCCAAGTGCAAGTGTTTACGAACAATTGGCAAATTTGAACAAAAACTAGCGACTGCAACTCCCTCCTCTCAGATGTTTGCAGCCTGAGATTGCTGGACTTTAGACACCTCCTATCCAGGTTAGCTCTTTCCCCTTTCCCATGCTGTACATAATAACATGCTTGGGTTGCAGCAGGAGGAGTAAATGCCACTCAACCAGAGTCAACCATCTCACCTGGACGCAGCTTTTTTGTACATGTCTGTCATTTCTACATTTCCCTCACCACCCTTAGTCTGGACCAAGCTTTGCAAGTCACAGCAAGGAGGGAAGAGAAGAGAAAAGAAAGAGAAGGGAGTGCATGTAACTGATTTTGTAGTTTACCCAGGCTTGGCACTGGGGCTGCATAATAGCAATTAGCATCTTTCACAAACTATTTCCTCAAAGGCAACAATCAATGTGAGGTGAAGGGTGGCCCAAGTCTTTCTCCTTTGAATAAAAGTCAATACATTTATTTGTTCTACCTCCTCAGTCATGCCCATTGAACGATATTTAATAAGTGGAAGTCAAATCAGAGAATAACTGATAGCACAGAGCAGAATGACATTAACTGTTTTATTGAATAAAAGATGGGGAAACATGGACACTGTAGAGCAAAAACAGCTTCTCAGGTGAAGCTGCTACACTTTGTGCTAAATAACCTCATGAACTGAGAGTACACAGAATACACGAAACAGGTAAGTTACCTCAACAGCAAAGGAGAAGGAATCCAGATCTTTAAGAGAAAATTTGGTCAAGTGACAAATTTAGTTGCTCAAAATTTCTAGCCCTTTTCCACCTAAATTCAGTATGGTTCTACATATATGCATTCGATGTGTGCATACTGAATCTCCATTTTTCATGGAAGCTGCTTTTTAGAAGAATTTTTTTAATTTCACATATAATTTGACCTGACACTCAATTTTTAAAAATTTGTGTTTGATATAAGCATGTGTGTGTTTATATCTGTACACACTTAAAAAAAAACCCAAACCAATCCTTATAAGCGGAGGGGTCATTATTTCCCTCCCCGCAAAATGAATGTTGGTGAATTTTATTTATTTCTCCTGTGTGTCTTAGAAACTTGGTGTGTTCTCAATGCACCCACACAATCAGGTGGGCTGACAGATGTGTCAAAAATACTTTATGAAAAGAGGGAGGTAGCTCATGCGAGTTGGCAACCTTTTGTGTGTTGTTTCTTGTCAGAGCAGGCTGCCTCCCTTTGACATCTTACAGTTAAAGATGAAAGGAAAACGTCTTTGCTTTGAAGCCTAGTGAGCACAGTTGTACATTTACTATAATCCACCTTCAACCTGGCTTATAATGTAAGATGATGAATACCTTACACCCAGTACACAGCATTTAAAATTACTGAAGAAACGTTTTGTAGACAACACCTTTTGTTTTCATGTTAAACATCAGCTTCTATGAGATATATTTCCAGGATGGTTTGTTATCACTTTATAAACACTCTAGGCCATACGAACACCACAAGTAACATCAATGTCAATTTTTTTCCAATATCTGTTTCAATTACTGGAGGCTAATTCTAACATATATACTACTTAAGGGGGGAAAAGAAGATAATCATGACACATTGCAAAGATAGGAATACCACATTTTAATTGGAAGGACTCTAAGAGAGTCCAGAGAGAGGGGACTCTCTAGAAGGTGATGGTGTGGTTTCTTCAGGTGGAAAAACTGTAAGTGTGCAAGCTCGAATACCACCAAGGGACTCTGGAAGGTCAAACACCTTATGCCATTCATCTTTCTCTGGATCATATTTCTGCACTATCTCTACCATACAGCGATTATTCCACGAATATCCCCCAACCACATAGATTTTATTCTCAAAGACAGCGACCCCAACATCACTCTGCCCTCTTAACATGGCAGCAATTGGGGTCCACTGGTCATGGATAGGTGAATAGTATTCACAGCTCAAGACATCATCATAATCACTGGTGCCCCGGAAATGATTGCCACCAATGACATAGAGCCTGTCTCCCACTGTACACATGCAGTGTAGGCCTCGGACAGTGGTCATCGGTGCCTTCTGGGTCCATTTGTCAGTATCAGGGTCGAAGCACATGAGTTCCTTTTGGAAAGTGTCATGGGTAATTCCTCCTAAAGAATCAAAATAATAGGCATGAGGCAAATGATCATAAAAATGTGAAAAGTAAGGCTCTCTCATAGATAATTAACTTTTACCTACATTTTATGTCTTACAAATAGTGAATTTAGAGTGTCACTCTATATTCTTTGACAAAAAAATTAAAAAAATATCATGTTCAACTATTTAAAACAAATGAAAAGGGCCTTATTACAATGACTTTCTCAAATGACGTTCCATCACATTTAGGGAGTTTCAATGGATGGAAATATATTTGGCCACTATTAGAGTTGAGTTAGCAGTAAATTCAAACTACAAAGCGTCAGTCTGTTGTGACATTTTAGGGGGTAGGCTATGGGGGTTGATTACTGAGCTAGATTCTATGTACCCATTAAATCCTTTGCCGAATTAGAATACCCATTCAATGTAACATAGTAGGGTTATGACTATGAAGCCAGATATTTATTTAAAATTTTTGAAAGTTTCATGCCAATTAAATACCAACCAGGAAGACTATACAAAATTGTTGGTTTTTTAGAGTTTAGGATGGGCAGAGAGAAGATGATATCTGCTATCTGCTTTGCAAAGCTAAAGAATTAGAATTTTGAACATAAGGACAGTTTTATATATGTAGCAGTTGGTTATCTGGTAAAATTACCTACAAATTGAATACAACTGGAACACATATAATCAGACCTATGTAATAAAAGTATCAGACTCTATCTTCAGCAGACAAAAGACATACCTAAGCTAATTATCAAGTGGCCAGATAACAACCAATGAAGCATAATTTTCTATGCTTCAAAGCCCTAGTAGAAAGCAAACCATTGTTTTTTGGTTATAAAATTGGCCTGTTCCTATCCTGACATCAATGTGGAAGATTGCAACATATACCAGTTATGCCAAAGCACTTCTAAAACTATTCAAATGTCCATTTTGAGCCAGAGAACTGGGAGTTCTTTTATAGTAGTAGAGCACTTACATACAGGAAACAGGTTGGCGATACAATATGATTTTCTTTATGGCTGTCTCACTATAAGATGCCCCATGGTCTCTCATGAATTGGACCCTGGAAGCCTGCAAATCACATGCTACACAGTCCTTCATTGATCCTCCTCAACTACAGACATCATAAGGCAGTGCTTTGTGGCTCATCATCCCTGTAACAGCTTTGCTCTTTAATGATGTAACTGCTTGCCTGGTACTGGTAGGCCTCCAACTGCAGGGAGGGCGCTGTCAGAGGCAGACTGAACTAGGGAAGAAAGAACAGAGGGGGTGGAAGAAGAAGAGTAGAAAGAAGAGGAGGGGGAAGGAGGAGATTAAAAAGAAGAGAAAGATAAAAAGAAGAGGAGGAGGAAGAGAAAAGAAGGAAGGAAGGGAGTAAGGAAGAGGAGGGGAGAGAGGAGGTAGAGGAACAATATTGCCTAAAAACAGTTAAATGTCAATATCAAAGGTGATCGTTATGTTAAAATATATTTCTGAGTACTACAAAAGGGCAATTTGAGAATGAAAGTTGTTATTTGAATACTAAATAAATTTGAGCCATTTTAGATTTTTTTGTAGAAAAATGTATCTTCATTTAATGGTACTACAGTAGAACCGCCATTATAATACTAAAGGAGTTTTGTGTATATATGTATATATGTGTGTATACATATATATAATATATAATATATAATGGGTTATACTTAAAGAGAATATTATGCATGTTTTATGTACAACAGAGTTTATATGTTATATAATGAAATATTTCCTAATATGCACTAGCCAAATATTAAGTCAAACAAATTTTTACTACGTATGAATGGAGAATATGAATGGTGTTTACTATAACTATGGAGTATTGGGACTTACTTTGAAAATAAACTGGAGAACATAAATGCTTTCCAATTTCTTATAAATTATACATCTACAGCTGAACTGGTTTGGGGCTCACTTATAAACTTACAGAATACTCATATACATGCAAATATACCCTTGACAAAAGTCCTCCTTAAAATATATATATATATATGTATATATATATTTACTAGGTTTTCAAGAAATTGTTGTTATTACTGGCACCAAATGGAATGATCATATGCTGAAAATAATAAACATTATGACATTGTAGTCACAGGGTAACTGTCTACCTGAAATGTACATCACTCCTCCATACACAGTTCCAGCATGGCCATAGTGCGGCTCATTCATTTTGGCAACATAGGTCCATTCATTTGTTCTTGGATTGTAACATTCTACAGTAGCTGTTAGAAAAAAAGAAATGGAATTAATTTTTTAATCTCAAATTTTATTTTTAGTAGAATAATATTATATTTATCTCAGAAAAATGCATAAATCATTATGAGAGTCCTCACAGGGGCTGTTATCATATTTTTGAGAGTATATTAATATGAAGCACTAAATGTTATATTAGGCTAGAGGATGTAAGTATCTAACACGCTACACATCTATAAAACTCACTAAGAATTTTTTTTAATCATCTGTTTATAACTTTTTAATTTGACATTTCTTTACTCTAAAAATATAGAGAAAAATGAAAAAAATAACGAAGGAATAACAAATCAACTCTGAGTATCTGTTTTGACATAGTGCATAGGAACACACATCACTATATGCAAAACCAATTTTATAGTTGAGCTTGACAGTATAATCATTGGCTGATTTATTCCCTACATATTTGACCATGGCAACTGCTGCAACAATTACTACTACTCTTAACCAAAAGATGGTTGGCAATAATGTGTCAAGTTCTTTATTAAGTGGACTTCCTGTCAGTAATAAATTTGTTATCATCGACGTGAAGTACTTAGGACAAGTAACCACAACTACATAAATATCTTTCAATCTATCAGTTGTTGGAAACCACAAGATCAGAACAACAGCAGTCCAGACTGATAGAAAACATTTTTTTTTTTCAAGGAAAGAAACAGAGATGTTCTGAGGACTGGTAGGAAGCATGAAGTCTAGACAGACTCAAAAGGTTCAGATTATTTACCATAGACACTGGAAAAGCTAACCCAATTCTGTTTCCTTCAACCCTGTCTTTTCTTTTCAACTGACAAAACCACAACACTATGCAGAGAAGCACAGCACCAACCTCAAAATAAAAGTTGCTTCAGTAGCTTTCCTTCCTTCAAGCCTTATGATAGTTCCTACATTACGAGATGGTTCTAAGCAGTGGCATAAACAGCCAATCTAAGGTTTAGGTATTTCTAGCCAAATGCAACCCTACCTGAAGAATAAACCTTTGAAGCAGATTTTCTACTTAATAACACAGGCAAATATAGGGATAAAGGAATCATTTTGTTTTCTGTTTTATACACTAATTTCATTTCTTCCATCAGTTCACTTATTCAAAGTACCTTTGCTCCTCTCAATCCTTCTTAGTAGTCTCCTTTTCCACTTACTTTATGTTTAATTTTTGTTTTTTATTTCAAAATCTTTTATTATCCTCATTCTAATTTATTCTGTTGATGTCCTGTATGAGGTTCTGAAGTCTTTTCAAAAGTTTTTAATGGACACATACATATCTCTAGGTACAATATGATGTTCTGATGTGTATATACATACATGATGGCCAAGTCAGTATAATTAATATATCTGTCATCTCAAGTACAACTATCTTTTATTTTGCAATGTCTTTTTAAATACTCATTTCTATTTGCTTTTAGCATGACCATCACCTGCCAAGCAAAACACAGAGTACACACTATTCTCTATCCCCCTTTTCTGTCTCTCTCACCCATACACAGAGTGACTTAGTGTATTAAGTGGCATGTGATATTAGAAAAGTAGTAAATGGACAAATTTTCTATGAAAAAGTAATCTAATCTCACAAATTAACAGAAAGAGGAATTGAAAAAAAAAAACAACTTTCAGATTGGCATGGTGGCACACATCTGTAATCCTAGCAGAACCAGGCAGCACAGGCAAGTGGATCTCTGTGAGTTCAAAGGCAGCCTGGTCTACAGAGCGAGTCCAGGACAGCCAAGGCTACACAGGGAAACCCTGTATTGGAAACAAAACAAAACAAAACAAAAAACTTAAAAAAATAAACACTTCCCTATGAGCATATACAGGGGGAGGAAGTCCCCCTCAGGAACAGTCATAGGGGAAGGGAATAAGGGGAAAATGGGAGGGAGGGAAGAATGGGAGGATAAAAGGGATGGGATAACCATTGAGATGTAACAAGAATAAATTAATAAAAAATTAAAAAATTTAAAATAAAATAAAAATAAATAAATAAATAAATAAATAAATAAATAAATACTTCCTGGTATCATCTTCTCTATGTAGTTCAAGCCAAAAGAAGATCTGACTAGTTATATGCTTCTCCAAATGCCACCTTTTTTCCCTTGAACTTTGAAAATTCTCCATTATAACTTTCCTTTCCTGTATCTTATCCACCCGTACAAATGCAGGTTCCATTATTTTCCTCTTATTCTTTTTATGGTAGAGTTAGAAAATGAATAGCTAATTGCTGTGGTTGTTAATATTCCCCTGTATGAAAAGATAATGCTATTCCTCTGCCAGTATGTTAATTGCACTTTTCTAATAGGGGTTGTAGGACTCATCCAGAGTGTCTCATGCAGGAGCTTCTCAGTGCAGGATGGAAATTCATCTCAGTAACTGTATGATAGCTCACAAACCCTTAACGTCCCTTTTCCAGCTGAGCCATCGATCTCGTTGAACACTTTTCAGTTCCTTTAGCTTTATTGTCAACTTTTAAAGTTCTTCTGTGTGCAACTGAGTTTATTAGGAAAAGTAATAAGCATTCATTATGAGAAGAAAACACAGTGGACTTTAAATCTGATGTGCATGTTCTTGCTTTCATCTTTCACACTTCTGCAATCACAGATTGTTGTGGGTGAAACTGACAAACAGAGGAGGGCAAAGAGAGCACAAGGCAAGGAGCTTGAGCCCTGAAGTGAAGGTTACAACCCTGAGTCCCAGGGAAAATGTAGGGTAGGTGTCAGCAAACGTCAGTACCTGCCCAGTTCAGCCCCCTGTTTATTTCTTTTCTGCCCACAATCAGCCCCCTGTTTATTTCTTTTCTGCCCACAATCAGCCCCCTGTTAATTTCTTTTCTGCCCACAATATAGCAAGATGAATGGCTTTGCACTTTTAAAGGTTGTTCCATAATGTATTGGAACCGAGGCTCGATCATTTGTTTATAGATTGTCTACAGTTGCTATTGCTCTATAAGAGTGGGGCTCATTAGTTGGGACAGAGAATTAATATGTTCCCTCAACAAAAGGGAACATGCCAAGATGAGTCAGCACAGTCTTCCTCTCAAGTATATTATAGCTGGAACTCAAAGCAGGTGCTAGTTAGGGTGAGAAAATGAGCAAAGTCTCTTGATCTGAGTTTTGTACAATGATTCTTTCTGGCCTGAAGTCTTCCTTGGAATCAAGACTCTCAATCTGTATGCACGTACTAGGTCAAACATGTAATTTAAAATTTTCCATATAGCGTACCTTAAACTGTTTAGTAAAACATTTATTTGACAGTGATGCTGTTTGGGAATTAATAATTTCCTACCTAAGTTTAGGAATGATGTTACAGTTTTATGATTTATAAATGAGGGTGGGGTGTTTGTGTGGTGTGTATCTGATTCGCTCTCTAGATGAGCTCTCTCTGTTTCTGTCTCCTTCCCTCCCTCTCTCTCTCTCTCCCCTCCCTCCCTCCCTCCCTCCTCCCTCTCCTCTCTCTCTCTCTCTCTCTCTCTCTCTCTCTCTCTCTCTCTCTCTCTCTCTCTCTCTCTCCCAGACATAGTATATCCCTGGTTGTCCTGGAATTCACTCTATAGATCAGGGTGGCCTCAAGCTTGAACTCAGAGCTCTACCTGCCTTTGTCTGAGACTAAAGGTGTGCTCTATCATGCCCAGCTAAGGGAGATCTCTTAAAATGGGATGGGATATTAGAAAGTGAACTTTAATTAGAGCAGCTTCATCACAAGAAGGGTTAGTATCTGTATTGTAATAAGACAAACAGTTGTAAAAAATGTGGTTTGTCAAAAAAATGTGGCTTGTCAAAAAATGTGGTTTGTCAAAAAAATGTGGTTTGTCAAATAAGATTAAAATCAATTGCTAGCATTTCAGGTAGAATCTGAAATGAAATGATATAATATAATATTTTAAAGTAATTATATATTCGTAGGTTGACCATTGTGGAACCTTTTTAATGTTAGGGTCTCCATGTATGACCTAGATTGGCTTTGAACTCTGGATCTTGTGGCCCCAGCCTATCATGTGCAAAGAATTCAGGTATGAGCCATTAGGCCTAGTGATATTCTAGTAGTGCCAACAGGTCTACTTTTTCCTTCCATTTCTTCCCTCCAACCTATCTTACACACACCATATTGCTTTCAAATTCATGGCCTCTATTTTTTAATTGCACGCACACACACACACACATTTATAAATATATAATACAACCTTCCATAATTAGAGGTAGAGATCATGTTCTTAGTAGTCTATTCCTACCCTATTTGCCCAGTGCACTCATGTATTTCTTGTTCCTATCCAGAAACAACATATGAGAAACACAGAACTTGGGGATGCATGAGAAAAAAGGATGCTTCTAGCTTCTTGTTTTACATAATGATTCTACTTGGCTCGAAGAGTATAATTCCCAGAAGAATAATACTCCTAATTAACATTATGGACACTATAATGAAAATTAAGTAGCTGCATATTTACAGGGATGATCATATTAACAAAGAAGCACTAAGAAATGGACCGACTCCATGTGCAAATAGACATTTCAAAAGAACCACCAACGGCCAAGGTTAGCTGGCTAGAATTCTGTCAATTCTTGAGGACTATCTGTAAGGCAGTTAGCTTCCCAATAAACCATAAAATCATCACTTGTACTATCTAGACATTTCCAGCTATCATACATTTTAAAAAGTACAATAACATGAAGATAATGTGTGTGTTAAACCAAGGAGACCCGAAATGACAATTTTACACTAAGGGCATGAATGTCTCGTGCTTTTAGAAAGTTGACTAATGAAATAAATAGGGAAACTTAGGTAGTTAATGATCTTGTCATGTAACTTCCCAAAGCTACAAACCTTAGTCCTAGGAAAACTATCATAACTCCAAAGGGGAGAAATCAGATAGAAAAGATCAGTAACATTAAGGCCATGCCACTAAAAAAAAGTGCTCTATATACAGGAAAATATAAAAGTTCTTTTCTACAATAAATTCCTCAACAAAAAAAATCACAAACATCTCTTATTTCTTCTAATACTGGGGAAAAAGATTCTGAGAAACACTCTAAATGCACTTAAAAGTCATGGCAGATGATATGGAGATTGGGATACTAGTCACCTCAAGGACTCTATTTAGAATCAAGGGACTAAAATAAGGCCAGCAACTGGGGTATACATTACATAATTAGCATAGTTCTTGGCTACCACGTTCAATGTTCTGAATTTGAGATCCCACACAGGGCAACCAAAACAACTAACAGATAAAATCCGTCCACCAAACCACCTCAAACCATCAAAGACTATTTCTAGACACTTTTCAAATAAACATATATTGTTGGCAATTAAAAAAGACTAACCGACAAGAGAAGTGAGAGATATAAAATGTGGTATCCCTGGCATTCATTACAGGGAAAATTACATTATTCACTTTTAATCAAATATAAGAAAAATACACCTTATGGGGCTAATTTATATAGTCAAAATCTTTCTGTAAAATACACTTGTGATCAGTGTTTGACTAGGAAGACAAAAGAAGTATACAATGGTGAGACTTGTCTGATGTTTCAGTAAGTGTGTAATTTTGAAAACTAATAGCACAGATTTTAATTATTATAGTTAATAAACTTTTCCAAATACTGAATAAGCTGTGTACATTTACTTCGATAAGAACATTATCTTCTTATGTAGTCTCTACCAGGTATCAATTCTGGAAATGAAGCTCATGGGCTTTTAAAAGTGGAGCATGAAGAATTACGCCAAACTTCTGCCAAGACTAATAGCATAGAAATTAATTCAATGCACATTACAGTTGACCTTTCAATATGAAAACTATATCTACATATCTATCTATCTATCGTCTATCTGTTATCTAGTTGTTACAAGACAGCAAACTATATTATGGACCTTGGCCAACAATATGTGTAGAGATAAGGCATACAGATGGTCTCTGATATTTTCTTAGAAAAATAGTTTACAAATGAAACCCTAGGTATACTATTGTCTTTAACCTAGAACTGTTTAGTTTGTGATCTAAAACAAAATTCTGATTAAAGAAAAAATGTGTTCTATGTATAAATACAGAGACTTACGCAATTCTCCAGCTGCGTTTCGCCCACCAACTGCATACAGATATCCTTTGAGGGCACTTAGGTGGAAGAAGGTGCGCTTTTCGTTTAAAGATGCAACTTGTATCCATTTGTTGTATCGAGGATCAAATCTAAACACTGTATCGACAGCCGTTTTTCCTTTTGTATCATAATTACTCTGCCCACCAACGACATAGAGAAAATTTCCGATGACAGCAATGCCATGCTGGTATCTTGGGGCATCCATGGGGGCTAGAGATTTCCACTCATGGGTCTTTTCATCATACATGCGCAATTCTTTACTGACAACAAGCTGCTGCCTCAGGACTCCTCCGAGGGTAACCAAATGAGTGGTGTCAGACCGAATGGCAGTCCTGTCTGACTGCATAACCGGCTGCATAAATGGCATCATTTGGTAATTGCTGGCTTCCAGAAGCAAATTGACACAAGTATTGTCAGTTCTCATGAAATCCACCGTTTGCACGTAATTAATGAGCTCCTGTGGTGCCATCAGCGGAAATCGTATGTTCTTCATTAATTTTGCGGCAACATCCATTCTAGGCTCTTCCAAGCGCAGCCAGCGACAGGTAGCTCTGAAGAGCTCAAGTTCAGTGCATTTCTTAAGGCTGTTACTAGAAAGCACAAAAACAAGACGCTCAAAGGGGAGTTTCAGGAACTCCCCAGTGCTCATCAATGCAGAAAAATTCCTTAAGACGAAGGTGTTGACATATTTATCCACTTCTGTCAGATGGTAGGTGTTGGCAATCCGTCCAACTTCAACACAATTATCCAAAGTGACCTAGGAATCCAAAAAGAAAAAAGAAAAAAAATTAAGACATGGCTCCTTTCTGGACATCTACATTTGATCACAGAAACTCTTACTTCAGAGTAAGAGTGCTTTATAAAGTCCATATAGATGCAAATAAAGATTCTTATTTAAGTGCATAAAAATGTAAAAAGGATACAAACAACCTTCACCCGATTTAGCAAAATGTTGCCTAACGAAAAGATCTGTTAACCTAAGACACAATATTTCAATTGACTGTGTCCAAAATAACTTTTCCTTCCTCAAAAAGTGATGCAACTCCCAAGTACTAATGAAATTATTGCCAGATGGAAATTTAGAAATGTCGGACAATCATGTGTTATTCGGTTATAGTCAAGTCTATTTCTTCCTCTTGATTGTTCAAAGAAGCAGATCACAAAAGAGAAAGCAATATTTGCTATCCAATTCTTTGACTCCCATTTTATGTAGAAGTATCACTTTTTACTATCCTTCCAATAGACTCTTCAACTTTGCTGTTCACAATAAATCATTTAATAGCACAGTTACTTCTAGGACAAAGTTATCTTATACACACACACACACACACACACACACACACACACACACACACACAGATATATATATATATATATATCCAGAAATACAAGCTAGACAATTTGTTGAAGACAGAAGAAATGCATCTATAGACCCAGCTATCCCACTCCTTGGAATATACCCAGAAGATGCTCCAGCACACAACAAGAAAATTTGCTCAACCATGTTCATAGCAGCCTTATTCATAATAGCCAGAACATGGAAACAGCCTAAGTGTCCCTCAGTAGAAGAGTGGATAAAGAAACTGTGGTACATATACACTATGGAATACTACTCAGCTATTAAAAACAAGGAATTCCCGAAATTTGTGGATAAATGGATTGAGCTAGAAATGATCATAATGAGTGAGTTAACCCAGAAGCAGAAAGAATCAAATGGTATATACACACTTATATCTGCATACTAGCCCAAGGGGCTTGTCCCACGAAAGCCTTCACTTACCAGGAAACTGGGACAGAGGGGAAGGCATCCTATTGGGACTCTAAATGAGAGACGCATGGGAGAATAGCAAAATAAAAGGATACAGATGGTCCTAGAAATTGACAAGTAGAACAATATGACAGGCAGATTTGGGCCCAGGGGTCCCGCTCAAACTAAGGCACCAGCCAAGGACAATACAGGAGGTAAACTTTAAACCCCTTCCCAGATCTAGCCAATGGTCAGAATATTCTCCACAGTTGAGTGGAGAGTGTGATACGACTTTCTCACGTACTCTGGTGCCTCACATTTGACCATGTCCCCTGGAGGGGGAGACCTGGTGGCACTCAGAGGAAGGACAGTAGGTAGCCAAGAAGAGACTTGATACCCTATGAGAATATATAGGGGGAGGTAATCCCCCTCAGGAACAGTCATAGGGGAGGGGAATAATGGGAAAATGGGGGGGGGGGTGGAATGGGAGGATACAAGGGATGGGATAAACATTGAGATGTAACAAGAATAAATTAATAAAAAAATTAAAAAAAAAAGTTGTGCAGGATGAGTTAAGGTATTGTTAGTACCTTGGCAGTGTAACTTTCCTTAGTTATTCTGTTAGTACCAACACACTCTAGCACTAGCTGGAGTCAAAATGGGCCCAGAATAATGTTCCCAGCATAGACTGAAATATGCCTCAAAGTAGAAAGCAAGCAAAGGGAGAAATGATCAAAGTGGCCATTCCTCAGCAGGATCTCCTTTCAATGTTCTGATAACTGACAGGCCAAAATGAAAACCAGGAAACTAATAGCAGCAAACTTAATACAAAAAATAAATCATAAAACAAGCCCACCACGCAAATATGTCCATGTACGTGCACAACACAAAGATAGCAAAATGCTCAAGTGCATCCGTGTGTGTTTCTTAACTATTATCACAATGCATGCTCAATTTGTAGCATAAAATCCATGAATGTATTGTTAGCCTCATGACTACAATGTTAATAAGTATGTTATATGGTTAGGAGAAAAAATGGATAATCCTTCTATTGATGTTTCACTTGAAAGATGAAATGAAGGGCTGGTGATGTACAGTAGGAGGCTATTTGTCTGGCATGCATGAAGCCATAGGTTCCACCCCTAGTACTAAAAACAAGCTAAAAGCATTACTTCTTTGCATAAAGTAACAACCCAGTTAGATATTCTAACAGTGAGAACTTTAAGATTAGGCTACAAATATTTTCATAGATATATTTCTCAAAAACAATGTGCACATCTTTTCTGTTATTTGTTCTATTTTGTTTAATAGCTTATTTTTAATTAATTAAAATATGGTGGAACTGTTTCATGCAAGTACACAATTCACATGGACGACTCTTACTCCACCCTTTCCCCACTTCTTATCATCCCTATATACCCCTTTTTTTCTTTCCACAATTTTTTTTTTTTTTTTGTGGCTCATAGGGTTTTAACAAAGGTCTGGATTTTACCAGGGTCTTCTGTGTGAGCATGGGTTTCGAGCTATCCATTTAAGCCTGGAGGGCTCAGCAGTGGGTAGACAATGGACGACAACGTTTCCCCTAAGAAAACTGATTTGCTTATTGTAAAAATCATCAAAATGTCTAAGTGGTTATTTTATTTGGTAGCTATATATTTAAAACACCAAAATCAAACTAATACAAAACAAGGAAAATAAATCCTGGTCCTCTAGAAACGCAGTTTAAAAATATACCAATACCTTTGATTTCTAATGTAAAATATATTGCTATAATGCTATTTTAGAAGTGGCAGGTCGGTGTGTCACAAAAATCTTCAACTGCATTGAGTAGAGTTATAGTCCATATTTGATTACACAGATGGTAGTAAGTGGAAAGCATTACTGTTTGGGGTGATGAATCTGCTTCCCAAGACAAGGAAGAAAAGAAGGTAATTTGTACTTTAAAAAATATGGATAAAGAAACTGTGGTACATCTACACAATAAAATACTACATAACTATTAAAATCAAGGAAATCTTGAAATGTGTAGACAAATAGATGTAACTAGAAAAGATCATCCTGAGCGAGGTAACCCACATCCAAAAAGACACCCATGGCATCTACTCACTTATAAATGGATATTAGCCATATAATACGCAGACCTAAAGAAGCTAAATAACAAGGAGGACTCTAGGGAGAATGCTTAATTCTCATTCAGAAGGTCATCAGAAGCAGTTGAAGAGAAGGAACAGGATGGGAGCCTACCATAGAGGTCCTCTGAAAGACTCCACCCAGCAGGAGAGCCAAGCAGATTCTGAGACTCCCAGCCAAACTTCTGGTTGGAGCACAGGGAGTCTTATGGAAGAATTAGGGGATATAAGGACCTGGAAGGGAAAGGAGCTCCACAAGGAGACCAAGGAGCCAACAATTCTGGGCCCATCCATCCATGGTTCTTGGTTGGTGCATCAGTCTCTGCAGGTCTCTCTGGGCTCAGATGTAGTAGATAGACAGCACAGTCTCCTTTTGGGTTCCATAATATGGGGAGTAGGGGCTACCTCTGACATGGACTCTGGTGCTCACTTACTGATCACTTTCCCTTGGTGGGGCGACCTTGCCAGGTCACAGAGGAAGAGAATAGAGGCATTCCAGATGAGACTTGATAGGCTGTGGTCAGGTGATAGGGGAGGAAGGATCCTCCTTTCTGAGGACTAGGGGAAGGTGGGGAGGCGGGATGAGGGAGCGTGGGTAGTACTGGAAGGAGACAAGGGATGGGGCTACAATTGGGATGTGAAGTGAATACATTTTAAAAAATAAAATAAATAAAAGGACTGAACAACAAAAACAAGAGAAAATTCTTCAACCACATCTAGGCCCTTTTAAAATTGTTCTTCATAGGGACTAAACAGATGGCTCAGCAGTTATGAGCACTGTCTGTTCTTCCAGAGGTTCTGAATTCAATTCCCAGCAACCACATGGTAGCTCACAACCATCTACTGGGATCTGATGCCTTCTTCTGGCGTGTAGGTGTACATACAGACAGAGAACTCATATACAGAAAATAAATCAATAAAATGTTTAAAATTGTTCTTCAAAGTTTTCCTTATATTTCTTTGACATATATTATTATAAGTTATCTTCTTAAATCAAATCTTCAAGCCATCCTAAAAACAGTTCACGCATTATGCTTGTGCTAGTTGTGTTCTCATTAACATGTTAGTTCTTGCTGCTGCTGTAGATTCAAATGATTCCAGCTGCACCCAAACACCTTCATTAATGTAATTTAACGATTCATTGGCACATTTGATTAGAAAACTGTGGCATTATTTTGTTAAAGGAGCAGTGTTATATACAAAGAGATCTTGGTACAGATTAAACAAGTGAATGCCTGCTTTTATATCTCAAGAGCAAAAAATAGAGATTAAAAAAATCTGAAAACCTCAACTATCCCTCACCTATGTTATAGAAGTAATGCCCCTTCTCAGTGAGAAATAATGCCACACACTTAGAGATGAAGTAAAGCTCTTTATTAAATAATGCTCCTCTGTGGCTAATGCCTAAATAAGAATCGACAGCCAAAATATTTCATTAGCTTATATCCACCTTAGGCTTATGCATTGTATATGGGCTACTGTCATCTTTATATCTTTTTTGAGCCCAGACCCCAGGTCACACTTTACACAATTTAAACAGAGATAGGAGACTGCAAGTCTGGCCACTTAGGCAGATAGGAGATTTACACAGAATAGACATTGTATATTGCCAGAATTATTTTAAGTATTCCACTGTTGTTCTTTCTCAAATAATTGTTATCAGGGAGTTACCTTACCTACCCGGTAGCAATGTATTTTCCTGATAAGAGCACAAGGGATTAAAGGCAGACCTGAACTTATTTAATGGTTTAACCCTATGCCGCCTCACAGCCCTAGCTGCCTCTTCCAGGTATGTCTTTGGTACAGAAATCAGGGACTAATGGATGGCTGCAAGTCAGTGTTATCTCCTTTGTTATGAGAATCAGAGCCTCACTGCTGATCAATTCTGATGAGTAAACGTTTACATCCCAGCACCCTAAATTTTGTATAGCTCTAATATGCCTGGTAAGCATGCTACTCATCTTCGGGGTACTTTGGAGGCAGTGATCCTTTAGCTAAATTCCACTTGTGTGACTTAATGCTTCCTAAGCAAACCTATTAGTAAGTCCTGTATAATACCAATTCTATCACCAGCTTCTTCTATATCAGCCGTTCCATACATTAAATTCCTCTTGGTGCTTTCTAGTTTGTTAGAAACACTGCCCAAGGTGAGTTCAACCAACTTGAAAAATGGAAGCATATGCAAGTAAACAAGCTAATATGGGAGCAGAAGATGTAAAATACATTTCCTGCCGGACATGCCTTCATAGGCACAGGACACATCACAAGGCACAAGTTAAAGGTTTGGATAAGAACAAAGGGATTATTAAAACATACATTAATCAATTAGAGAACTAATCCAATTATAGGCCAAGGATCTAAAGACATACAAATGATCAAAAATATATCAAACAGTGTTCAACAATCTTAGCTGTGATCAATAACTATATTAAAAACATTACATATTTTTCCCATCAGGGGAATACAAATCAAACTGTATCAGGTTTAGTAGAATCAAGATACTCTAAAGAGACATTTGTATCTCTCAATCTATCAGATTATTGAAACAACAGATGCCAGATAAATGGAAATGTCTCCAGGAATCTCATGCTGGGAGAAAAGAAAAGCCTCAGCAAGAACAGGAATCTTATCTCCAGGAAAGGGATTTAACACATAGTTGTCACTTGTCAGACAACCTTACAGGATGAGACTGAAGTCCAGATACCCATGGATCAATAGTGTGATGGATTGATTGGGACTACATAAATGCACCCTGCATTTAAACTTTTACCTCACTTCAAGACCCCAAAGATAGGCTGGAGGGTTAGGGGGTCCTTGAGGGATCGATTTGTCCCTTTCCAAATGTGGCTACATTGAATACATTATCTCTTTCTCCTTTCCCTTTTCATTTGATTATGGAGAACCTGTGGCCAGACCTGTCTTAGACACAAGTTGTGAGCCCAAAGTTCAATAACAAAACTACTGTGAGATTCCATCTGACAGTTTGTTAAAGAAGAGAAAGGCACTCCAGAGAATGGGAGTGTGCTAGAATAGCAATCATCAGAAGAACAAATGAAAACTGTTGGCTAGGATGGGGGTGGGATGAGGGCAGGAATTCACTACTCCAGAAACCATTGTAGAAGCTCTTCAAAAACTAAAGATAGACCTTTCTACCACATGATCCAGCTATAACACTCTCAGGTATATACCCAAGTCAATCTATATTGCATACCAGAGACGCAAGTTCATCCATTTTACCACAGCACTATTTACAATAACTATAGTAGGGCATCAGCCTAAATAGACATTAATAGGTGAACAGATGAAAGTGTGATACAATGAAATGATGTCATTTTCAGGAAAATGGATGATATTGAAGGATATCATGCAAAAGGAAACAAACCAAAGAAAGACAAATATCTGTTTCCTATTATATGTGGAAGTTGAATATTAAAAATTTTTTTCTTACGAATTCTGAATTGTTTCTATACACACACACACACACACACACACACACACACACACACACACACACACACCATTTTATTTCAATTCCAAGTATCCTATTTTGGCAACCTAGTATTATATTGCCTTATATTTTTGACAAGCCTTTTATTCTTCATAATAATAATTTTGCAGAGAAAACAATAGATGACAAATATTTCAAACCAAAATAATTAAATAAATGAAAATCTTGATCTAAGTGCATTTGTAAACTGGGGAACGGCTATAAAATATTGTGGTGCTATATCATATGGACAAAAAATACCTAATGTAATTTAAATTAAAAAATTGTGTGTGTGTGTGTGTGTGTGTGTGTGTGTGTGTTTTGCTTGATGTGTGTATGTGCACTGTATGTATGCCTAGTTCCTGGAGGTCAGAAGAGGGCATCAGATCCCTTGGAACTCTAGTTACATTGGTTGTAAGCTACCCTGTGGGTGCTGAGAATCAAACCTGAATCATCTGAAAGAGCAACTGGGGCTCTTAACAGCTAAGCCACCTGGCTGGTCCCTTCCTTTTATTGTTTTAGTGATAGAAATAAAGACAGCTTATTAAAGAAGAGGAAGGCACTCCAGAGAATGGGAGTGTGCTAGAGGCCTGGGATGGAAAGTAGACTCAAAAGCCCTAATGTCATTTTTAAAAATTATGTGACTGAAAACAAGGCAACTTCTCATTCCCTCATAACATAGGAAAGTAGTTTTTTAATTTTATAAATACTTTTTATCTATTCTGATTACAGCCTTAATCATCAGTATTTATGTTCATTTCATAGTTCTCTTTTCCATAACAACCAAAAAATGACACAGCGATAACAAAATTGATGGATCCTATAAAATCCTATAAAATAAAATAATGATTATTACCTTAAGAGAACAGCAATCATCGTAAAGAGTAACAAAGTTACAGAGAAGCTTGGTTTTTTTCCCCCTTCTATTGAGCCACAGGCTCTGTTACACAAACAAATGTGGAATTCTAAGGAACCCGAAAGAGCATTTGCTATCATATTTAAAGCTATCATCCAAAACTAGTACATGTTCTTCCTGAATGTCATTTTGCCAATTCACATTTTATTAGTCACTGTTCTTCCCCCTTTATTTATTTAACCACTTTCGAGGCTGATCCTAGCCCCCTCCCTCCTCTCCTCCCAGTCCCACCTGCATGCCTCATCTCCCCATACCCGCCTCTTCTTCTCAGAGAAGGGGAAGCCCCCAAGGGCTAGCCACCACTCTTTATCAACACATGTGATTAAGAATTAAAAGGAATGTTTCTCCCGATCAAAAGGGTAAGCTTAGACACAGACAGAGTCAAACTCTGCCAAGACAGTGTAAGCAAGTCCCCAATAGTTTCTGCCTTGGAAATTTGTTTGTCAGAGATACTAGGCCAGAAGGCTGAAGTTGATGCTCCAACGTTACAGAGAGTGTTGGGTGACTGTTCAGGCAGTAAACTGTCTCAGTAATCTTTTCATTTTGGAAGCTGCTCACTGCATGTCCAGTTCACTCAAGTAATTAAGTTTTATCCCTTCTCAAGTTTCTGATGGTGTTAAAGACCAGATAGTTTAGTCTTACAATCAAGTTTAGTTGGTTAGGGGTTAAGATGTTTTTAGAACAAGATAGATGTTTTAAGTTAATAGAGATGAGATAGGATTGATATTGATTTTCATTGAGAAATTAGACCCAAGAAGATAGGAAAGATGCTTTCTTCAAGTTTGACAAATACAAATAGCCAGATCACTATGAATGTAACATTTATATAACCCTTGATTATCTTGTGGTTCTTCCTGCTATATGTAGTTTATTTTACCCATGTCTAATAATATAAATGTATATGTTAAAATTAATAAAAAAAGAATGCCATGTGCAAGTTAAGTAATCTCAATCTTAATTAAACAGTCAATTTTAAAAAGGAATGCTTCTTTTTAAAACTCTAACTTGATTAGTGCTTCAGTTATTTGAGCTTTAATCTGAAGGTATCATTACAAACATAAAGCCTGTTTCCTCCAAAACATTTGGTTTCAGCATACAGCTTTTAAAACATAGGAAAAATCTTATAAGAAATTACGCATAGTAACTTGGCCCAGAGAATAACTAAACAAAAAAAAACTTCCTATGTGAAATAGCCATAGTATCTTTTTAAAAAAAAAGACTTATTTATTATTTATGCAGTATTCTGCCTACATGTGTGCCTGCCCACCACAAGAAGGCACCAAATCTCCTTACAGGTGGTCGTAAGCCACCATGTGGTTGCTGGGAATTGAACACGGGACCTTTGGAAGAGCAGTCAGTGCTCTTAAACCTATGAGCCATCTCTCCAGCCCCAAGTCATACTATCTTGAAACGTGAAGTTCTAAGTAGAAAAGATCCCAGGGATACTGCTTTGTCTATTTCCCTTTCCCTTGCTAAGAAGGAAGGGTGAAATATTTCAAAACTGAATAGTGTTTATCTAAGAAACACAATGCATCAGAAAAAGAAAAGACCCTGAGACTACCCATCAGTTTTCTAAAACATACTTCAAAGACTGTGAGAGAGGTGACTCCTACCATGAAAGCATACAGACACATCTTCAGTAAGCAAGAGGAAGCATAAACAAAGTAGAATGATGTTCAGAAAAAGATGCATCTCCTAGAAGTTCACTAGCAAGGAAATCTGCAATGAAGAGGCAGAAGAACGAACCATAGGAGGAGTCAATATTGCTAATGGCAAGCCTTCTCACTAGACAAGGGTCGTAGCTTGTCTGATGAAGCTATTAAGAGCAAAGAACATAATCTTGAAGACAATATTAACTGTTCATGATAATAATGAAGGCATCTCAAGGTTACAAGCCTTAGTTAGAGCAAGCATTTCAAACAAATTAAAGAAACAACTTCTGAACTAGGGGAGATGTGTAAATATATAAAATTACTATCATTCCATCTCTAAATAAAGTTGTTTTTAAATAGAGTTATCTTGAAACATTCTTCTATACTAATCTGATAGAAATATACTAACATTAAATGTAGTTGGTGTGGTGGTTGATGCTTTTAATCTCAGCACTTTGGAGGCAGAGGATGATCCGTGTTGAGTGTGAGGCCAGCCTGGTCTACACTGAGTTTTACAGGGCAACCAGGGGTACATAGTCTCAAAAATGTATGTACATATAAAAATATATACACATTATTTCTCTCTCACTCTGTCTCTCTCACACAAAATACTCTATCCCTGTCTTTCTGTCTATCTGTGTCTCACACACACACACACACACACACACACACACACACACACACACACACACACACTACATTTGGTCATCTTTTCTCAGGTAAAGAAATTGATCAAAATTTCTGAACTTATATATAGCAAACTTCTGTCAGAAAATAGGTCAATACTGCTTCTTGTTCATCTCTGTCTCCAAAGAAACCATAGCACTTTCCCTAGTTGTTTTTGAGATGAGTATATGTGCTGAGCTCAGTGGGAAGCAATGTTAAAGAGTCTGAAAACATAAGCTGTAAGGGCTACTATTGAATTAATTCTTGAGCTTGTGACATTATGAAATTCCATACTATTCCAGTTTACTTGAAGCTGTCACATGCTGTTACTGACATGAAACGAGGGGGAGATGGTTGTTAATAGTATGGGCTTTGCATAATGAGATTAAAATGAAATTTATTACACAAATTTAGTAATGCTGGCAAACAGCAGCATGAGAGCTTGATAAACTTCATATAGGCTATTCAGCAGTAATGATTCAAGTCAGTAACAAACCACCATACTGTCATAAAACTTTCAAAATAGCAATTAACTTAAAATATTACACTAAGATGGTTAGAAACATATTAAAAACAGATTTTATTAGTATAATTAAAGGAGTATTAGCTGACCTATAGGAAGTTTCTCATTTCAAAATGTTCTTTCCTTAATATGCCTAATTTTTATTTTATTTTGAATTAACACATATATTACTTGTATAAATTTACTGATACAATGTGATATTCGTTTTATATATCTTAACCACTCATAATTTCTCCATTGTATGGAATTTAAAATATTCTTTCATAGCTATTTTGAAATATGTGAAACATTATTAAAAAATAGTCACTATACTGTGCTGTGCTGTTATAGAACACCAGAATTCTCCCATTTATTGTTTCTTTACCTACTAACCAATTTCTTCATGAACATCCTTTAATCTTACATTCACTGGAGTCTGGTAACCACTATTTCCTGTTTCAATGATATGAGTATGAACAGGTAATATTCATTTTCCTATACATGGCTTATTTCACTTAATATAATATACCCCAGGTTTATCCTTGTAACTATAAATGATAGGAATTCATTCTTTTCATCATTCCATTATGTACTTATATCACATTTTCATTTTGATTCATTTTTGATAAGAAGCATCTCATTAATAAACTAATTAGGTAAATATTTCCCCAAAATTTAATGTTTAAGGAAGCACTCATGCTCAAAAGTCTTAAAAAGCTGAGGGGCAAACTGCCAATATCAAAGTTGACATCACACTTAAAACGAATTATAGGAAAATATATTATCTGTCAAAGAGTGAATTAGAAAATATATAAAATTTCACTATTACTATAATCTTAACCACAAAAATTCCAGGAATGATAGCAATCTCATTATCTCTGTATAAGCCAGAGAATTTCCTGAGATAAAATAAAGCAAGCCTTGTAGGAGCAGAGTAACTCTTATGCTGTTCAGTGATTCGTTGATAAAAGCTAACCACACCCCAGCAGGACATGTTCTAAGGACTCAAGGTTCCTGGCTTTGCAAGTTAGCACTTATCTGCTAGTTCTCAAGATTGAGTCCCCATATTCAAAGAAAAAGGCCAAGCCTGTTTTAACGGAATTCTAGAAGCTCAGATTACCTTTCTACACAATTCTATAAAAGAAGACTACTGGAAAAAAATAAGTCAAGCATATAAACTCACAGAAATAAATCTAAATTAAAGTATATAAAAGTACTTAACAAGGTAAGGCATATATATTTATCAAATGTTATTAATATTCCACATCACTTGACTACAGGGAAGGTTTTTGTTAATTAAATAATTCTACGCTGTAAAATGCACTGATTTTATTTTCCACTTACTCCCACAGCACACGTTATATAACATCCTTTGCTGATGAAAAGTTTTACACGTTTATACAATTAAGCCTTCTCTAACTCTATATGAGCATGTATCACAGGAAAAGTAAGATATGAAAACATCTTACCCCAGATATGAGAAATACTTTACAGAAGTCTAAAACCGGCAGAATCTGAAGAAAGCTGGCAGCTTCCAGTGTATCTTGAAGGTTGTCCATGTTAAGAGAAAGCTTCGCAGTATAGATGAAATCAATAATTTTCCTTAGCCCTACTTTGCTCACGCCATGAAGCTTAATGCACATTAAATCTTGCTCTTTCATTCCACCTTAAATGAAAAGACAGTCCATTAAATGAAGGTGGAGAATTAAGGACAAACTCACTTCTGCTGATAATTAGATGCAGTAAAATCAAGGGAAAGTCTTATTACAAGTAAGTACCCATGCCCCAGTTGGGCTTTTGCAGGTTTTTACAGGCAAAAGAGACTTAAAGAAAATTCTCTCTATATTAATGGGGATCATATATAATACAAGTGCTTTCAAATGTTCTCCTGTCACTTCTTATCTTTTGATAGATTAAAGACCATATTATAAGAACACGGAGTCTCTGATAGTCCATTCAGATATGTAAAAAGAAAGACTATGAAGTAGAGGGGATGATGGCACAAAACATGCTTCAATTTCCCATGACAGAACAGCACCACACATAACCACATAGACTGCTGAATATTTCTTTTGAAAGTATTTTTAAAAATATAATAACAGAGAGTAATTTCAGGTTAGAAATTAAAAAATAAACTTCAACACGGATTTCCCCTATTTTGTGCATGTGAATACAGAGTGGCAAAAGCCAACCTACCTGTGAACATAGCTTTGAAGTAGTCACTAGCAGATGCCATCATTACTCTGTGCACAGGGAAAGCATCATCTGTGTCACCTGGCAGCAGGGTCACATCACAAAGCAATCCATCATGGCGAAGCTGCTCAAAGCCCTGTAACAAGACATGAGTTGAGCCAGGAAAATCAAGGGAAAGAAGACAGGCACAATTCCTGTGTGCTAAGCTGCTGTTTACAAGCTCACACATCTAGTGTATTTTTAAACAGAGCCAAAAGATTGCTCAAAAAGAATAAAAACTGTTTTGTGTATATATAGGTATACATTTTACTCCATGAAAAATAGAATATTAAAGCTAATTTTTATTAACATCAAACAGGAAAAGTATGTAAATTCATTTATTTACACATATATTTGCCCTACTTTGAGAAAAAATTGATTGTTTATACTGCTGTTTTCCCCATACATAATATAAAAACCTTCGACCTTACAGAACTGTTTTATATAATTGCATGGATACTACTGCTCTAGGACTTTAATAGAATATTTTGCATTTCGATGGCTTTTCCCCCCCTTGAGACAGAAAGGGAGAGGGTACCTATCTGTAACAAGTGCAAGCCTAGAGTTCATTTTATCAGTTGAATTGTTTACCCTCTTTGAGAATTAAGGATTGTACCTTAAATATTCCAATGCTCAGTTTACTGCTGCCGCTGTTTGGTCAATTATCTTTCAAGACAAAGATTTAATTATCTTTGATAAAAAGGAGTGTAGGGAGTCCCAACAGGAGGCTTAATTGTCTCCAAAGGCTTAAGGGATTAGCTCAGAATGAACTGGCTAGCCCCTACAGTGGGAAGGAGAGACAGAGCCCAGCAAGAAGAGTCCCTGTTGATTTACTGCTTCAGCTAATCCACCTCTCAGGAGAATGAGATGCATTGGTTACAATGGGCAGATTCCACAATGTATGTATATGACATATCATATTTTAAAAGATCAATTATATAATTTACTCCATTAAAAATAATGCACAGAGGAAACGTCATGACAAACTGCTGAAAGGGAACCATACAAAATTTAATAATGACGCAAAAAGGGGAAGAATGTTACAAGACTCAATTTGTGGTTTCAAAGGAATGTTTCATTATAAAACAAAACAGGAGTGATCGAAAGTGGTATAAACACTTTCTAAGATTATAATAAACTAACAAAGTAAGAACCAATACAAAGGATTACTTTGTCCCCTTTGTATTTTTATATCTTGAAACTTCAAAATAAGCATATTTCACAGATTTAAGAAACAAAAAGATATAATTTATTAAGAGTGATGTTCTGAAAATATTGATTCTGTGCATAGGTAAAATGCAAACCACAAACTAAGCTTCCCATTGTAATTTTATAATGGTTTAATAGAACTGAAACTTCAAAGAAGTTACCTGATCCACCCTTTGCCCTTCTAGGGAGAGAAAAGTATTCACATTATAGATATATTGTATTTGTGTTATCTCCATGAATGAATAGCATATTTTTTTTCATTTTTTTCTTTTTTTTTTATTAATTTATTCTTGTTACATCTCAATGTTTATCCCATCCCTTGTATCCTCCCATTCCCCCCCCCCATTTTCCCATTATTCCCCTCCCCTATGACTGTTCCTGAGGGGGATTACCTCCCCCTATATATTCTCATAGGGTATCAAGTCTCTTCTTGGCTACCTGCTGTCCTTCCTCTGAGTGCCACCAGGTCTCCCCCTCCAGGGGACATGGTCAAATGTGAGGCACCAGAATACGTGAGAAAGTCGTATCCCACTCTCCACTCAACTGTGGAGAATATTCTGGGCATTGGCTAGATCTGGGAAGGGGTTTAAAGTTTACCTCCTGTATTGTCCTTGGTTGGTGCCTTAGTTTGAGCGGGACCCCTGGGCCCAAATCTGCCTATCATAATGTTCTACTTGTAGGTTTCTAGGACCCTCTGGATCCTTTTATTTTGCTATTCTCCCATGCGTCTCTCATTTAGAGTCCCAATAGGATGCCCTCCCCTCTGTCCCAGTTTCCTGGTAAGTGAAGGCTTTCGTGGGACATGCCCCTTGGGCTAGTATGCAGATATAAGTAAGTATATACCACTTGATTCTTTCTGCTTCTGGGTTAACTCACTCATTATGATCATTTCTAGCTCAATCCATTTGTCCACAATTTCTGGAATTCCTTGTTTTTAATAGCTGAGTAGTATTCCATAGTGTATATGTACCACAGTTTCTTTATCCACTCTTAACATTTTCATAAATGCCCCATTCCTTTGCAAACACAAACACTCTACACCCTAGTTCTGTAATTCATCCATTGTCTCTCTTATTCAGAAATGCAGATGTAAAAGAATAACAATGTATCTTGCCAAAGCAATGTCATCTTGGAGAAATTGCTCGCATACTTAAGACAAAAACTGACCCCTTCTATTCATGTAAGGAGGAAAAAGTGTAGTAAGTCGATGGGACATGCCTTTAAAATTAGGGGTATGGCTTTCACACAAACTCTGGTGCCTCATATTTGACTATGTCCCCTGGAGGCGGAGACCTGGTGGCACTCAGAGGAAGGATAGAAGGCTACCAAGAAGAGACTTGATACCCTATGAGCATATACAGGGGGAGGAAATCCCCTCAGGAACAGTCATAGGGGAGGGGAATAAGGGGAAAAGGGGAGGGAGGGAAGAATGGGAGGATACAAGGGATGGGATGACCATTGAGATGTAACAAGCACAAATTAATAAAAATTAAAAAATAAAATAAAATAAAATGTTCAAAGCAAATGCAAAACACAAAAGTTAAACATACTGATGTATCAGGTAAGAGCAGGTTATTTGGGCAAAGTTTGGCTTTAAATAAAGCTATAGGTCTCCCATCAAAAAAATAAATAAAATAAAATTAGGTGAACATCCTTACGTACTGAATGAGCACACCACAGTAGGGGTAAGACTGTCAATCTGCTGATAAGGAGAAGCCCATGGCCCAGTCATTTGGAGAGCAATACTTTTGAATTCCTCAGTGCTTTGCCATATCCATGGCAGAAATGTTCATGTTAGGATATGCACAAACCCCCACTTCACTCAGAAGCTGCCAATTAAAACTTTAAAGTCATGTAAGCATGATAGGGAGAGCATTAGCTTTGGTCATATTATCTGGGAGCTGGAAATGCAGCTTCTCCCAAGAATGAACTGGAATGTTTGCTTAAAGAGTTTGTTTGTGAAATAACTGTGAAGGCTGAAAATGTGAAAAACAAAATTAAGCCAGCATTTAGAAAGAAAAGTTTGGATCCAATGGCTTAGCTTGTTTCCCCTTCTTCCTCAAATGAATCTGAAGTTAAATGTGTATCAATACACTTTTAAAAGTTAAAACACATAAGGATAAATCCAGGTCTAGTGTCTCATGTCCAGATAATAATAAAAAGCATTGTATCTCAGAGTACAAAGACAAACTTGATGATGCCTTATGTATAGACACTCCAGAGCACTTCAGTGGTCTTAACAACTTTTGAAATTAACAATCTATACAACAATGGAAAGATGTGCTCATTCCTTAACATCTGGACAGCCAGGCTTAGCTTGACTAAGATGTCAGGAGACTCCTCATCACAAAGTAAGTCATTTCAAATCCATTTACAATATCATGAAAAAACTCAACCCTTTCTATATATATAGTTTGGTGTCATGGAAGCCCTCTGAATCTGCCTTCAATATATCTGCTTTCTGTTCTAATTCTCATATTCTTTCCATTTTTAAAAACTTTTTAAAATTTGAGAATTGCATATACAAGTACTATATTTGTACCATGTTTATTCCGTTCCTCCCTCTGTTTTCCCCCTACACATCCTCTCTCAAATTATTGATTTCTTTGTATGTGTACTCTCTCTGTCTCTCTGTCTGTCTCTCTGTCTCTGTCTGTCTCTCTGTCTCTGTCTCTTTCTGTCTGTCTGTCTGTCTGTCTCTCTCTCTCTGTCTCTCTCTCTCTCTCTCTCTCTCTCTCTCTCTCTCTCTCTCTCTCTCTCTCTCTCTCTCTCTCTCTCACACACACACACACACACACACACACACACACACACACACTCACACTATTGAGTCCATTAAGAACAGTTTTGTGTTTAGGGCTGTACCACTTGGATTGGGTAATTGATCAGAAGGATTGTCCATGGAGAAGACTGAGTCTCTCTCCTAGCAACCACTGATTGCTTGTAGTTCTTCATTTAAGGGTGGGGCCTTGTGAGATTTGCCCATCTGCACTGGAATGTCAACTGATGTCATTATGTAGGGCTTGTTTAGGAAGCCATGTTGCTAAGATTTCATGGGAGCAGCCTCCCTGTCCTACATAAAAGACACCGTCTTGGGGCAGGCATCCAGGCCTTGTAGCTCTTACGACCTTCCCATCCTCTCTTTTGATTTTCCCTGAACTTTTGGTATAGGGATTGCCCTGCAGATGGATCAACTGAGATTGGCAGCCCAGAGTCTGTTCTTCTCTGCATTTTACCTTGTGTCACAATCTTCTCCCCTGGTCAACTCTACAAAAGATCTTAGAGATCAGGCACAAAGTGTGTCCATTCATTAAAGAAATAATTTTCTCTCACCAATACTATACTCATTCCTTTGATATAATTTCTATAGATGTATGTTGCCCACCCCTCTACACATAGAGTTCTGTTTTATGGACGATGCTTAGCTGCTAGTTAATGTTTAAGGATTCCCCTAAAATAGTTTCCATTGATTTAAAGTTACCTTTCTGCCTTATATTACTTCTATTGCTGCATTTATTCTGGGCCTTAGTTCTGATTAAGAAAAACTTGTTTGTCCCCAGTTGCTAAATATTTACTTTTCCACCTTCTATAAACCACCCTATATGTTTTATATTTTATATTTATATTTCTTCTATATTGTTTTGGGGCAAACAAGCACTATAATGTTTTTACCTTCTTTAAATTTAACCAATGTAGTAAAGCTTCAAATATTAAGAAGAGGCATGTACATAAGTACCCTAAAGATGGAAATATTAACTCAATCTAAAATGTCAATTATTTTATAAAATGAAAGAATACATTGGTGTTATAAAATTATAATATAGAAATAAACAAAAAAACATTTTAAAAGTTGGTTAGATAGCAGTAGCACTTATATGAAATAAAAAGCAACTCTGATGTATGGTATGGTATTAAAATAATGAGATAAGCAAATATTTCTACCAATTTCTGCATTTATAAAGAATTTAGTAGTTTATTATACTAATGTGATGACTATAATTTTACAAAAAGAATGAGCGAAAACAGGAAACTCATCTTGACAAGAACCATAAAATGTACTGATGGAAAATGTGTTTTACAAATAAAGATGGAAGATTTTAAGAACCAAAGAAAAGGCTAAGTAATGAGTTTAATCTTTAAGTTGATGTTACATATTTGATTAAAAAAAAAACAATAGGAGCTTTGTTTTTATGAGGTTGCTCCTCATTTGATTCAAAGGAAAGTGGAGGAACAGATGCATTTAAGCCAAAAGAGATATATAGGCTAGACATAAAAGTTTATATTAATACTAAACGCTGTTGTCATTATGTAACATGGCTTGCAATTTCAAAGCATCTAATGGCTCTATATCACTGTGTATATCATAACTCCTGCTTTTCAAAGACTTCTCAAGCTTGGCTCTAGCCCAACTATACATCCATAACTTTTATGACCCTGTGTACTTTAACCCATCATATCAGGTTGTCCAACCCAGGCTTCCTCCTTTTCCATTATCTTTTATTTATGCCTTTACTTTTCACATAGATGGCCTCCTTCCATCAAAGCCTAGTTTAAAATTGACCTATTTTATAAAGCTATTTCCAATCAAATCCCCTCTAAGATAATTAAGCAACTTTGTTCTAGTTCTCAAGATTGAGCATTTAACTATAGCTTATAAATCCATTTCCAGAGAAGGAAAAATAGCAGAATTTTTCTTCATGTTACCGCCTCAAAACCTTAAAAACAAGACAAAATAGATGAAAAATACAGCTTTTAAAGATCAAAAGAGCAGCATCTGTGAAAGTTGAGAAATAAATATGATGAACCCATAATTGTTACAACATACTGTCTGGAAAGAGGTACAGTCTGGGAATCCAGATAAAATTCAGTTTGAAAAGTTCAAGACATGGAGGGGAGGCTCACAGAAGTTGACCCACCAACCAAAGAGCATGCATGAACTGGTCCTAGGCCCCCTAAACATATGTAGTAGAGGAACATCATGTGGATTCCCCAACACTGGAATAAAGGCCCTCTCTGACTCTGATACCTCCCTTTGGATCCCGTTGCCCTAACTGGGATGCCTTGTCTGGTCTTGGTGGATGAGGATGTGCCTACTTCTGCAGGGACTTAATGTAACAGGGTGGATTGGTAGCCATGGGGACCTCCTCCTTCTCAGAGGAGAGGGAGAGGGAAGAATTGGGGAAGGGGTGTTAAATGGGGGAGACTTGGAGAAGAAGATGGTGGCTTGTGATCAGGATGCAAAGTGAATAAATAAATAAATGGAGAAAAGAAATTAAATAAATACTTACAAAAGATTTTTAATTTGTTAAAAAAGGAAAAGAACAAGACAATTAAGGGTATAGAATAAAATATAAGGAAATATAAGGAAATATGCCTTCTTATACCCCTCCTTTTCGAACCAACCTCCAGTAGAACACGGCAAGGCAAAGGCAAGGACTTGGGCTATCTTGCTTCCTGTAAGTAACTATCTAGCATTGCAAGGCAGTGCCTAAAACTCCAAGGAAGAAGAATGCATGATAGCCCATGTGATAAGTGCTCACTCTTTTATTTCTCTATATCTGTATCAAGACATGTGTGTAGTTGTGATACATATGTAGCACGGTAGAGGATGAAGCCTCATCTTTTAGATCAAGGAGCGAATCACGATAAGTAGAAAGTATTTGGAAGATGGTCAATATGAAGCAGCACAGCCAAGAGACACCACAAAGTGTCATACTGTGACATTTTTCAACTATTAAAAAGGGAACAGATTATTAACATACATGACAAAGTGAATGGGTCTAAAAGACTAGCCTGTGTAAAATAAGCTAATGTCAATATATTATCAGTTATATTAAGGGACCACAATGAGGTAATGAATAAGTTAGAGTCATGATATCATTCTGTATCATAATTGTGATAATTAAATGAAATGGCATATTGGTGATGCATATACAAGTACATGCAAGTAAAAATCACTTTCACTGTATGTTCCAATTTATGCAACAAAAAGTAAGAGGATATATACTGAGTTGACAGTAACTAGCACCCAGCTGGCATGAATATAGTATCAGACAAAACAGACTTCAGAGCAAGACTATGAGCAAGGATAATGTGAGTCATTTTCTGGCATAGGCATCAATTAAACAAGAGAATGTAAAATTATTAAATGTTTCTATGTCTAAGAGTAGAGTTTCAAAATACATGAAGCCCAAACTGGACGAACCAAAGAGAGAAGTAAAGTCATACTTGTAGCTACAGATTTTATTTTTATTTTTTTATTTTTTTATTTTTTTTAATGTTTACCAATGCTTTTTACTTTATTTTTTTTAATTAATTTATTCTTGTTACATCTCAATGTTTATCCCATCCCTTGTATCCTCCCATTCCTCCCCCCCCAGCCCCCATTTTCCCATTATTCCCCTCCCCTATGACTGTTCCTGAGGGGGATTACGTCCCCCTGTATATTCTCATAGGGTATCAAGGGGGACGTAGCTACAGATTTTAAGACTGATCCTCAGTGGCCTTTAAATGTGATAGAAATCAGTAAGGGTATAGACAACTCAACCATACCAGTCAAATCTATCTAACAAGATTGACAGAATACAATACCAAGTAACCTTAAATTTATATTATTCCCATGATATTTAATGGCTCAAATGCTATTGTGAGTTCTAAAACTTGTCTTAACACATTTTTAAATGATCCAGGTGTTGCAACAAATATCTTCTGACAAGTTTGAGTAAATGAGAAATTCCTCAAGTATTTGCAACCACAACAATGACTGGCCTAGCATTGGTACAACAGTGGCACTTCTTTCTTGGGGTCAATAACTGTCTAATTGGACATAAGGCCCACTCAATAGGAGGGGTTTCATGACTGGAAATGGAAACTACCCATGGCTGGAGAGGTCACATGCCCTAGAAAAGAATCCACGGCTGTCATCTCCTAGGCCACTATAGTTTCTAACTACATTCAATTAAGTGCAGCTCTTACTCCTCATCAGAGAAACCACCTTTCCTCCTGCCTCCAGAAGATAGAGACTATTGCAGAGATCCAGAAGTGGTCAAAAGGCACAGAACAACTGACCATAGGATGTCCTGCCCCAAATGAAACACTTACGATGCAATTCCTACACCCAAGGAATGTAAAAAATTTAACAGAGCAGTAGGGGCCAAAAGACTATAAAAGCCAGAGACGTGCTGCTATCTAATATCTTCTGAACAAGACAGGGAAGCCACATCCAAGAAATGTGAAGGAATATAGCCCTCCAAACAAGACTTGTATAAGGACAACACCAGATGACATGCGATTACAGATGGAGGAAATTTCATAAGGATCTACCCCCTAGAAGAAGTGCAATCTGGCTGCTAAGAGAGAAAGAGACTCAGCCTTCTTCAAGTAAGAGCTCCCTTATAGGTTGTTCAATCACAAATGGTCAGTCCTAAATGGATATACACATGAGTAACATTAAAGGGATGTAGTAGACAGTGTGTGTGTGTGTGTTTATCAATGGAAGGAAAAAAAAAGGAGGCCATGCATTCGAAAGGTGAACACATGAGCATTTGGAGGAGAGGGAGAGGTGGAAATGACATGAATACGGTACTTATGTATGACACTCTTAATTTTTTCAATTGAAAAGAAATTTTAAAAATTGGAAAATACATAGGACACTTCCAAATAAGTCACGAAAAATTTCAAAGGGAAAGCAGAAAGTGTGTTTAACTGAATGAAAATATAACATCTCAGAATGTGTGGGGAAAAGCTAAAGCTGCATTTAGGAGGGATTTATATCTGTAAATGTCTAGGAAAAAGTCTCCTATGAAAGTTCTCCATTTTTTCCACTATGAAACTTGAAATAGAAAGCCAAAAGCCATTTGAGGAAATCCTTAAACACACACACACACACACACACACACACACACACACACACAGAGAGAGAGAGAGAGAGAGAGAGAGAGAGAGAGAGAGAGAGAGAGAGAGAGAGAGAGAGAGAGAAAACTTGAGACATAATGGCTAGGAGAGATACAAATAACTAATACCAGAATTGATAGAATTGATAATCACCTCTAGCTATTTAAATAACTGTGCCAATCAATTTGATAATTCAATTGAAATGGATAAATTGATTAAAAGACACGAATAATGAAAGTTTATTCTAGAAGAAACAGATAATCAAAATAGCTATGTAGCTGTAAAATTGGATTTTTACTTAAAACCCTCCCTTTAAAAATACTTGAAGCTGAGATGGGTTTCACTGGTGCAATCTAGGAGAAGGGAATATGTCTCAACTCATTTCATGTGACTAGAGATCTCTAAGTTGGGTGCACTGTTGGGCACTGATTCCAGGATTTGGTACATGCTACCCATACCATTATCTTTGGTTTGTTCTTTGAACTCATAATTGCCCTGCCTCTAGTTCCTGAATGATAGTATCACAGGTGGGTAGCACTTTATCTAGCTCCACCTTAACACTCAAATCAGGTGGGTAGCACTTTATCTAGCTCCACCCATTACCGTAACACTCAAATCAGACAAATATAGCTGAAGAAATACAGCACTAGAATCCACCAAAAGATGCTCATCATGGTGATACATGACTGCAATCTTAATACTTGTGCCCAGGAAATGAGCCAGAGAATTGTGAGTTTAAGGTCAGCTTGAGCTACATAAAGGGACACTGACTTATAAAGAAAGAATAAAAACACACCTATCATGAGTATAAATATACAATAAGTCTTAACATGTCAAATTTAACAACATAAAAAATGGGTAGCATATTATGGCCAAAGAGGAGTTTAATCTCTCCAAGGCAAAGTACCCTTAGCAATGAGAAGCCATTGAGAATAATTTATAGAATTCGTAGAATTGGAAAGGAAGATCATCTTAACAGTTACAAGAAAACATGGGAAAAGTCCAATATCCAGTTAGGATTAAGGAATAAAACAAACACACCGAAAACAAAATGAGAACTGTCAAAACCATACTATGTAATATCATATAACAACTAAAATGCCCTATAATCAAGAATAAAACAATGTGTGTTCTCTCTCTCTCTCTCTCTCTCTCTCTCTCTATATATATATATATATATGTGTGTGTGTGTGTGTGTGTGTGTGTGTGTGTGTGTGTGTGTGTGTGTTAATAACTTTTATTCAGCAATTTTCTCCAGGTTCCTCCAGTGCAATAAAGTATGGGAAGGAATAAACAACTGGAAGCCCCTACATGGTGGCTCACAACCTTCTGGAACTCCAGTTCCACAAGCTCTGACACCTTTTTCTGGCCTCCTCAGGCATACATACAGTGTACATACACTCCTGTATGCAGGAAAAAACATTTATATAATAAAGTAAATCTAAAAATTAAAGAAAATACTCAATAAGTTTTGGATAATAACACAATAAAGTAGCTTAAAAGGGGCATGTCTCAGACACTCTTCCAAACAAGGACGTGTAGCAATCAGAAGTATAATAGTTTCATTGTATCCTAACCTGGGTGATCTAAGAAGTACTTCCCCCAGCTATAAAATAAGCTTTTTTTCCCCCTATTCTAGCTGCCATGAAGGAACATAAAGGACAAGTATGACTTTGATAGAACCTTAGCAACCTAAATTACTGTAGCTGTTTTATAACATGTCACTTTCAATTAATACATGTTATATTAGCATATTTTGAAGCAAGGTTTCTTTGTGTAGCCTTGGTTGTCCTAGAGCTCACTTTGTAGAACAGGATTGTCTCAAACTCACAGAGGTCTGTCTACCTTTGCCTCCTAAGTGCTAGCATTAAAGGCATGTGCTACCCATACCAGGATCAACAGTACCTTTGAAAACTGTTTCCTTTATTATCATAATGTTTTGAAACAAGATAAAAAAAGGTCATCAACATGCAATGATCAACAACCCAAATATCTACTTTAAATTAAACATTCCATGAAGCTAAACCAGTGGAAAGCAAGACACAGTAATTCACCCAAGCTTTTAAAACATTCTATTAACTAGGTAATAACTGAAGGTTATAAAATTATATCTTATAGTGAATTTAAATATGAAAATTAAGCAGAGAAAATAAATTAATAGCTAAAATAGAGAAAAACATGGAAACATAAGTGTTTTAGGCACTAGCCATTAGGAAAGGTAAGTGTCAATTACAAGTCTTAATGGTTAGAACAGAAGGGTATTTTTCAGTTTTTATGTGTTTAAACAAGCATAGCCAATATCCAGTAAATGGTTTCTATTCTATAATAGAAGTATTCAGCAACTAGCATGTATAGCTACCAGCTGGAGCATGGCACTTTCATTATGGCTCCCTGTCCTAACATGGGGCTTACAAATGCCAATTCATATTTTTTTTGGCAGAGAGAACAGACAAGGAAGGAAATAATGTGTGTAATAATATTTTTTCTATCAAGACTGAAATATATTATATTGTGCCATAAATTGTTAGCTTCTATTGATATGTTTTTACAATTATGGATCATAAACAGTTAATTACTATAGAGATTAAATCTTAAAGGGTAAAACAGTTCAGAATAAAGTTATGGTATAAAATGCATGTATAAATGCAGAGTCAGAAAACCTGGGTCAAGTCCTAGTATGTGTATTCTAAATGGGTATATGAATCTTGGTAGGCCTCCTAAATTCTGTGATATCTAGTGCCCCTATATATAAAGTGGTTATGACAATTTTTGCTATTTTTGTCTTGTGACATATTTTCAAGTATCGAGGAAAGATTATACCTAAATGCATCATAAACTGCCATCTAAATTTATTCATCCCATAAATAACATCCATAAGAACAGCAAAAGAGGCTGAGTGGTCCCTCTACAGCAAGCATGAGGCTAAGCTCTTTACTTACATTACCTCTTTTAATGATGTTAACAATATGAAGAGATCAAAGGTGGATATTTATGGAGAATACTCACACACTCCAGCACTAGATCATATGGCATATAGAGAAAGGACATGTTAGATCCCAGGTCTGGAAAATATTTCTGAGAGCTGACAATCAGCAAGGCCTGAATTATGTGGATATAGTGTAGAAGCTAGTAACTGCTTTAGTCACAAAATGGCTTACATGGGAGAAATAGATCAATAGTTATTAAGGTGCAGTTAGATAGGAATAAAGAGTTCCGAAGTGCTGTTGCCTAACAGGGTACCTACTGAAAACAAGCATGCATCACAAAGTGTGAAAAGCTAGAAGAAAGGATTTTTTAAACTTTTTACCATAAAGAAATGGTAAATATTTGAAGAGACATTTAATGTTTTCTTTGTTTTTGGTTTTTGGAGTCAGTTTCTTTTTTTAATTAGTTAATATTTATTTTTATTTTTACCTATATTTGTATTATTGTACATATATAAAATAAACTACCTACAGCAAGAAGAACCACAAAACAATCAGGAATTAAATAAATGTTACATTCATAGTGTTTTGGCTATTTGTATTTGGCAGCCTTGAAGAAAATATCTTTCCTATCTTGGTGCATCTAAAATTCTGAATGTAAATCAGTATCTATCATATCTCATCTCTATCAACTTAAAACATCTATCTAGATCTAAAAATGCCTTAACATCTAAACAACTAAGCTTAATTGTGAAGGGTTTCTTAGTATAACCCTGGCTGTCCCAGACTCGCTGTGTAGACCAGGCTGGCCTCAAGTTCACAGATCCGTCTGCCTCTGCCTCCCTGAGTGCTGGGATAACATGTTACTTTCATTTAAACATTATACAACCTATCATGTACCAAAACATACCACTCATTTATGTGTCTGATAATATATTTAAAATTACCAAAAAATGAAAAAAAAGAAGCATGTTACAAAAAAATCCATTTAAGATGACTCATTATGAATAAATAGGAGACAGATAAAAAAAAGAAAAGAATATTCCAGAGAAAGAAAAGAGGAATACGACCAATGATATATGAACAAACAGTGTAAGTTTTGAGGACAGTGAAAATTTCAGTCATGTAAGCATTTTCTTTGACCCTGTCTTTTATTAACTCTGCTAAGCTAATGTTCACGAAAGGGGTATGTGGTAGAGTGGATAAAGGATTAGAAATTGATGCAGTACCTACAACAGAACAACGAAGGAACATAAAACTGAATGTATTGTGAGTAACGCTTGACAGCCATTTATCAGAGAAGGATTTGTATCTATATTGTATAAGAGGACAACTATTATCGAATACTAGGAAGATAAATGGGGACAAAAAAAGAACTGGGCCAAAATTCGAAGGAGACATTTCCCCAAAGATGGCATAGAAATAACTATAAGCACAAATGAAAAAGTTTTCGACATAATTAGTAATTGGGGAAATGCAAATCAAAATCATGACTAGTACTTCACACCTACTCAGATGACCATAATAAAACCACACTGAAGAATTGTTAAGTAATGTGTACTACATGTTTCTTTACTGTACTGCATGTCAATGAGTATGTACTACATACATTCTTTACTGTTAAAAAATCGGACTTGACAATAACAGTGTAAATGTAGAATACTGCAGCCACATCAGCAAACATATAGCAGTTCTTCAAAAGATTAAGCATACAATTACCACAGGACCAAGCAACTCCATTCCTAGACTCATACCAAAAAGAAAATATTCATAAATAGGTAATCATAACAGTATTGTTCATAAGCTGAAAACTGGAAATCACTGAGTGCCCATCAATGAACAAATGGATGCAGAAAATGTAGTACATCCATGCAATGGGATATTGTGTGGTGATAGAATGTTGTATACTATAACATGGATTAGCCTTGAAATCCTTATAGTAAGTAAAAAAAAAATTGAGTCACAAAGGCTATGTGTTCGATAACTTCATGTATATGAAATGTTCAGAATAGACAGAGCTATGAAGCTAAGGAGATTCGTGGCTACCTAGGGACAAGGAAGGGGTTGGCAGCAGATGAGGAGTACCTACTAACAGATACAGGTTTTCTTATTTTGAGATGATAATATTGTAGAATAGACTATTGTGACAGTTGCAAAATCCTATAAACAGTCTAAACCCCACTGACTTATATACTTTAACTAGGTGAATTATATGCTATATGAATTTCATCTCCTATTTAAGTGTTAAATGCACCTGAAGGCATATGATATCAAGAATCATTATCATAGACTGCATAGTTAAAAAAAAAAAAGACATTGTCAGCCCGGGATAAGAAGGAGAAGTCAAAGATCCAAAGGCTTGGTAAGAAGTAAGCACAGATGCAGTAGTAGTCAAGAAATAGGGGCAATAAAATTCTCCTTGGACTTTTAACAACCACTCCTTAAGCTAACTCTGGCTAATCTTCTTACTTTAGTACATGTAATTTGTACTGCTAACTCCATCATGGATTCTCCTGGAGTGTGTTCAAGGTTCTAGGAATCCAAGTTGATTCCATATCAGATGTTTCTAGGCCCTTTGACGGCCCAATGTAGCAGGCTACTTAATAAAGATGACTAATCTTCTGGAGTTACTCAGGCCAACCAGACGGATACCTCATTTGGTGGACCCATCACTTTTGATCATCTACATTTTTCCATGACATTTTCTCTGTTTAGCTCTGGTGGAAGGAAAGCAATATTTATCCTTGACCTTACTTTCCCATAAATTGTGACACTAAATCTTCATTTCTTTCACCTAGATTACAAATATGGAAACTGGTCCAGAGAGGATAAGTGACATTCTCAAAGTCACATAACTAGCCAGGAGTACTATAATTAGAACTCCAGTTTGGGCTAAACTAGATGAACCAAGTCGTTCTACAGTTAGGAAGTGGGTAATCATTCAGGACAAGACTTGCTAAAAACAGTTGCTCCCCATGGTCTTCACCACATCACAGTACTTTTGATGACAATTCAAGCTGGAGTTTGTGCTGTTGCTAATTTTAACATGATGATAACATTTATATATTAAGCACTTCTCTGGCTTATTCCCTTGACAACCACGCATCCAAAATTAGATAGAAAAGGTTCATTCTTGGTTAGTGCTTGGTCTTAAAAACCTGTTTATGGGAACATACTTTCTAAAAATAATATTGTATTAATGCTTTGAGAATTTCATACAATGCATTTTGATCACACTCATCCCTTCTCCAAACTCTTCCCAGCTCTATCCCCACCTCTCTACCCACCCAACTTGGCCACCAGCTCCTCCCCCTTCCTCCTCCCTCTTCCTTATTTCTTCCTCCTCCTCCTTCTTCCTCCTTTTTCTTTTCCTCCTTCTTTCTTCTTCTTCCTCTTCCTCCTCCTTTCTTATTCCTCCTCCCCTCCTTTTTTTCTTCTTCCTCTTCCTCCTCCTTCCTCTCTCTTCTTCTTCTTCTTCTTCTTCTTCTTCTTCTTCTTCTTCTTCTTCTTCTTCTCTCCTGTTCCTCCTCCTCTAACCCATCAACTTCAATTTGCATAGCCCAGGTGTGAGTCCTTAACCAGGTTTCACGCTCTTAAGGAAAACAAACTCTTTCTCTTCCATCAGCTATCAAATGCCAATAGCTCCTCAGGTAGGGGTGGTACTTTGTGCTGATCTCCCTCTCCACCATACTTGGATTTTGTCTGTCTTGAGTTTGCACTGATCTTGGATATGCTGTCACAATTACTGTAAGTTCATATGTGCAGTTGTTCTATTGTGTCCGGAAAACACTACATCTTCATAGTCACCCACCACTTCTGCCTTTGACTCTTACACTTGTAATGTTCACCTCTTCCTTGATGATGCTTGAAACTTTTGGGGAAGGGTGGGACATAGACTTCTCATTAGGTATGAATATTCTTCATTCTCTTTTTATCTGTACACTGACTAATTGTTGGTCTCTGTGCTAATCACTAACTACTGTAAGAAGTAGCTTTTCTGGTGAGGATTGAGAGATGCACTAATCTATGGGTAAAACAATAGGTCATAAGGATTTGTTTTAATACTCTTGTCACTTTAGCAGAATGATGGTAGCATATTCTCCTCTAAGGACCAAGACCAGTATAGGCACAGGTTATTGGCCCCAATAACAGTGCCAGAGACGGGTTCCATCAGCTCACAGGGTTGACATCTGGGTAACATTGAGGATTATGATTCTCCTTCAGTAGCTTGCATAGCACCTTCCAGCACTATGAAAATAGGCCAGCAGGGGGGAAGCTTCCAGGTCTGTACTTGTTTAAATGTTCCATGTTTTATACTCAAGTATGTGGTTTCTTTACCAATAAGGTCTTGCCATCAAGTGCTGGAGGGTAACCTAGAGCAAATGAAATATCCTGTAATGTTTGAGAGGTTTTTGAGACAACACTGGCCCCCAAATTCAAAGATGTAACCAGGTCCTGGTCCCGGTATTTTTGTTTGCTAGTATGTTGAGCATGTTGTATCTAGTTGGGGTATTGTCCCCCAGTTATAGGACAAAACCACTTAAATGCTTTTTGTATATGTATTATGTATATATTTTAGGGTGCTTCTACAGTAGTAGCTTTCCATATGGCCTTTTTTCAAAGCCTTTAGTATTAGTTTGTCCTTCCTAGATTCCATCCCCCACCCCAGTTAATTCTTCTTGTTCCATTATTCTTCTTTGTCCCTTTATATCACTAAATTCTATCTGCCTTCACTAGAAAGATCTCTCCTTCCCTATGCTCCCTACTAGCTATCTAACTTGTATGAGTATTGCAAATTAAACACACACATATCTAAAGACTCACAGCTAACATCTGCATATGACAGAAAATGTGATGTTTGCCTACTGGGTCTCGGTTATATCACTCAGGATAACTGTTTCCAGCTCCTTTCATTTATTTGTGAGTTTTACAATTTTATTATTCTTAACAGTTAAGTAATATTCAATTGTGCAGATGCACATTTTTGTTGTACATTCCATTTCTTGGCTAGTATGAAGACGGATGAGCAAGCATTTCTATGGTAAGATGGAGAATCCTTTGAGTGTCCATGAGTGGTATAGGTGGATTGTGTGGTAGACTGACTTTCAGCTTTTTGAAGAAACTCTATACTGATTTTCATACTGGCGGTATCAGTCAGTAATCCCACTAGCAATGGGTAAGTGTTTCCTCCACCCTCATCCTTACAAGCTTCTGCTGTCATTTGTTTTATTGATCTTGGCCATTATGACTGGGTTAAAATGAAATCTCAAAGTAGTTTTAATTTGTACTTCCCTTATGGCTAAGGATATTGAACTATTGTTAAATGTTCCTCAGATATTTGTATTTATCTATATTTATTCTTTTTAGGAGGCTGAGATAGGATTGCCTCAGTTCAAGGCCAGCTTAGACTACATAGTGAGGTTCAGGCCAGCTTGGGCTACAGAACAAGATCTCGTCTCAAAACAAGCTAAAATGGTAAAATAGATCTGTGTACTGAATCAAAAGAATATATGACTAAATGACAAAAAGTTAACAGGGAAACATTTAAGCTATTTTTAATGTCCCCTCACTGTAACAATAACTTATATCCCATCTCTCTATCATTTTATCTATTCATCCATGGAGAAAAACATCCACTTTTGCTGGTGGAAAAAGATTCTTGCCTGTACACAGTAGTGCTACTGTACAATTGACCCTCAGTGTGTTCTGTGGGTTCATTATCTGACAGTTGAACAACCTTGGATGAACTGTATAGGTAAGGGCACTTTGAGATGGTTGCATATATACTGAATATGGTATGTCAGTACTTCCATTCTTCTCATTTGTCCTTAAATAATTCAGCACAGCACCTATCTACCTAAAGTTTATACTATAGCAAGTCAATAATCTCGAGATGATTTTAAGTTACAGAGGATATACTGAGGTCATAGAGAAACACTATGCTATTTTATGTAATGATCTTTAAAAGACTTTGGTCCCTGTGATGAGTTCTGGAACCAATTTCCTGTGAATACTGGGTGAAAATGTATATCCTCTGGGTAAAAGCATCACTTGGGCACTTGCTAGAAAAATGAATTGCTATGTCATACCCCAGAGTTTTAACAAGTCTTTCTGATTATCCTAAAATGTGCTAAAACTTGAAAACCACAGCTTTGAACTACAGTAGTGATCACTATTCTGTTTAACACTTTAAAATTAGAAGGTTCACAATGATTGGCCTGAAAACACAAGTTTGAGTATATATCCATCATTCGTATGGTACATATGTTTCTGTTTTTCTCATTATTTTCAAATTGTTTTTTAGTACAAGGACATTAAAGTAGCACCTTACTGCTTTTTATGTTCTTGATGTCTTCTGAATCCCTTATTATCACCTTACATGGGCCAGAAAAGCCAACATTTATACTATGTGTACAGTATCAAGATACCCAAAGATTGAATCATTTTCCTCCCTGACCCTCATATTTCTGTCAAGGACTCCCAAATAACAACAAACTTTAGAACCCATCTTCTAGCATTTAAAAATTGAAAATTAAAGGCAATAGAGAAATGTCCTGCTTAAGAGTCGTATTTTAGAGATAAAGAAAATGAGGCCAGAGACATTAAACTAAATAGAGATCACATAATAACTATAAGCATCATCTTTCTTTTTTCTTTTTCTTTGCTTTTTCTTAAGATAGGGTTTCTCTGTGTAATAGCCCTGGATGTCTTGTACTTACTTTGTAGACCAGGCTGGCCTTGAACTCAGAGATCTGTCTGCCTCTGCCTCCCGAGGGCTGGGATTAAAGGCATGCGCCACCACACCTAGCTCTCATCTTTCATTATGTACTACTTCAGGGTACTTGCTCTTGATAAAATATATTCATAAAACTCATCTAGTAAGATTTTATTTTAAGATACATTAGAACATTATATATATAATCTTATATATCATTTATTATAAATATTAACCTAAAATTAAATATAATTTTAAAAGTATATATATATATATATATATATATATATATATATATAATGTCTTACTTAGCAGAAAAGATTGACAGAATTTAACTGCATCTAGAAGGTACTTATGCCCACCAAGGATTCTACTATTCTCTAACTCATCAATGACCACTTGGAATGTCACTGTCTATGCAGAGTAGTTCTAAATCCCTGTGCCTTGTGTTCCTTCTACTTTCTGCCCCTTCCCTTCATGTTAGTTATTAATTCGTACATTTATCAGTGGGATTGCATGCAGTAGCCTCCATCCCTACTCCCAAACCTACTATAGCCCATGAGAACTGAGACATCAAATAAATGTGATATTCAGGACTATGACAAAGATGACTGTATGACAGATTAGAAACTAAAATATTTAGAACCAGAAGCCTGTGATTTTTACTTTGGCTGTTACACAATAGAGATTAGAGAGTCAATGTTGATAAACAGGATATTCTTTAGGGAGGAAGGAGAAGTGGGAAGGAATTATGTAAAAAAGTGATTAAAAATAAATTTAAAAAATAAAATGGCCTACTAGCAAGATACACTAATAAAATGGAGAAATTAACTGTGGCAATTATTTTAAATTTAAGAATGCATGCTATTCAGGCAGCAAACCGTCTCTGTCGTTTTTTCATTTTGGAAGTTGCTAACCTGTATTCCCTGTATACTCAGGTAATTAATTTTATTCCTTCTCAAGTCTCTGATGGGGTTACAGACCAGATAGGTTAGTTTTACAATTAAGCTTAGTTGTTTAGGGGTTAAGATTTTTTTAGGTTTAGATAGATGTTTTAAGTTGATAATGAGGAGATATGATAGATATTGATTTACATTCAAAATTTTAGACGAACCAAGATAGGAAAGATGTTTTCTTCAAGGTTGGCAAATACAAACAGCCAAAACATTAAGAATGTAACATTTATATAACTCCTGTTTTTTCATAGTTATTATTGCTGTAGGTAATTTATTGCACATATGTGTAATAATATAAATGTATGTGTAAAGAAATAAAAATACAGAAAAAAGAAATAAAGGTTGAGAATGACACAAGAAAAAAGAATGCATGCACTTTAATCAAGCTGTCTACAATGGTGGGGTATTATTTGTTTTTCTAAGTAATAGAGCCCATTTCTGAGAAATTTCATGCTAACAACAATAGATGAGCTGAAAACAGAGATTTTCTATGCACCTTCTGTTCCCATCTCCACACATTAATAGCCTCCCCAGTTACTGACAGCCTGCACCACAAAATAACAACCAAAACTGGGAGCTCTTGTAACTGTACAGATCTTGCCAAGGAGCAGGTGAGAGTACCTGTAACACCACACAGCTGTGGGAATTGCTGGTAAAGATGCGTGTGCTTCCTGCCTTGGAAGACTGCAAATGGGAAGCGAGGCCCATTTCACTGCTTCCAAGGGACAGTTTCATGTGCTGGTCGTCCTCTTCCACAAGAGATCTGAAAAATTTGAAATCAGAAGGAAAGGAAAATTAAAATGTGCGTGATTCACAATAATGAAATTATTTAGAAAAATACTCAGCTACTGTTGGTAGTCATTTAACTATGGAATGTGCTGAGGTCTGTTTTACTGTATGCTAGCCCCATACCCCATATACAATCCTATAGTATAGAAGAAATATACATATTTAAATCCTTTTCAAGAACAGAAAGGCAGAGAAGAACAAAGGAATAGTCTTAAACATCAGTCTCAAGAAACTTTTAGGGTGACAGTATTTGCTTTCTGTGTTTTACTGTTCAGATAGAAATGCCATCAAATTGTGTCCTTCATTATTAGGTTTAATTTTTAGTACCTGACTTTAGAAAGAGAAAACTAACAAGGGATGTATTTAATCACTGCTCTGTATCAAGTACTTGACAAGAATTTTACACATGTGAGCTCCTTTATGTTAACAAAACCCAATTCAAAAGGTATTATTATTATTAGCTCCCTGTTCTTTTTGTTTTACATTTTATTTATTGTGTATAAATATCTTCCTGCATGTATTGTCTGTGCAACACAAATGTGCATGATGCCTACAGAGGCCACTAGAGGGAACCAGATCCCCCTGGAAACGATGCTAAAGATGGTTGTGAGCCACCATGTGGGTGCTGGGAACCAAATTCAGGTCCTCTGCATAAGGACCAAGTGCTCTTAACCAGTGAGCTATCTCTCTAGCTCCTGTTTCCTTTTTTCTTAAGGAAAGCAAAGAAGTGTTAAAAATAACTTATCCAGGTTATTCGAGTAATTGAGTCAAGATTTTTTGTTTTTTGTTTTTATTAATATTTTTTATTTTAACATATACATGTATATTATTATACACATGTAAAATTAAACTACCTACAGCAAGAAGAACCACAAAACAATCAGGAATTATAGTAATGTTACATTGAGTCAAGAGTTTAATTTAAATTTGGTGTTATTCCAATTCCTATCCCCTCACACTAACAAATGTTTAAAAATACCTGCAATATACTAATGCACTACTTCATGTTGCTGTTATTAGTGCTAGCTCTAGTCAACTCTAACCTAACAAAAATTTACACATGAACTAAAAAAATTTAGCTCTCTTTCCTCAACTTGGGAAATAACTTTATTTTACTAACATGTCCATTTTTTCAAAGAAATGGATGACATAAGTAAGAGACATCCATATATTGTGTTTTATATATATATATATATATATATATATATATATATATTATATACATATGTATATAAATTTTCCAAAGGACCATAAGAAAGGATTTCAGAATGTACCAGAGACTATAATGAAACCTTAGATAATTAAAGGTTTTTCCTTAGGTTATATTAAAAATTGACCACCCTAAAATGATGTCATTACTTCTTCCGAGAGGCCTTTTGTACACTTAACTCTGCATTGCCAAATGGCTTCTGGATCATGTGCCTAAGAACAAGGAATTCTTGGCTCTCATTGGTTTGTTTGTGCATTCATGATAGATACTGCTAGGTGGCTATTAGGAAAAGAAAGAACACCGGCTTGAATTTTCATAGTTATCTATAACTTCCTGAATTTTAGATTATTTCATTTCTTAATTTGATCATAAAATATAAAGATTAAACCATTTTCCTGTAATATCTATAACCTGAGCTGCTCAGTTTTAATTAGAATGAGTTTTACAACTATAGCTACTTTATACACAAAGATGTTGCATTTTGAATACTGACACCAATCAAGTGCGTTCAAATTCTGCAATAATTAGCAGAAATTCTTGTCTTAAAGGTCACATCAATTTTTCTTAATGATATTAGAGCCACAATATAATGAAAAGGAATTAATAATATATAACCATGTTTTATTCATCTCTCATAGATATTTAATAGAGAATAATTCAAATAAGATTTTGACAAGCAGAAAAGAAAATGAACATACCCTCCCATTAAAATATAAGAAACAGCTTTAAAAGGAATGATAGACTATATATATAATTTACATAGCATATAAAATACTCATATACAAGTTTGTAGACAGGCTCTGGAGTTTATAGAATCAATTGAAAAAGTCAGAAGTAGATAAATTGTGAGGTACATCTCTACCTAGAAAATATCTATCCATCTCAAAGTATTTGGATAGTGAATTCGAGCAGACTATGTGATTAATTTCTATACTCCTTATACAAAGCCTGGGACAAGAGGCTTAATTTCTACCCTGTGACTATGGAAACCCATTTCTGTGAATCATTCCAAAGACAGTTCTTTATCATCCAGTTCTTAAATGACCATCAATTATCATTTTTACAGCATGGACAGGAGTAAAGTTGCATCTGCTCCATCGTTATAACATACCCTACAAGTTGCTTCTTTGAATAAACTACAGATAACAACTTGTTTACTTGTTATTTGTCAATTGCTCTCAAAATTGAGAAGGCCTATATGGAAATGCAACCCGTTATTGGCAATAGGAGATAACTGGCCTTCTAATTAATTACTTCAAAAGCTGAAGAAGTCCTCATACTTGATTTCTGGAATACTGAGAATACTGACTCTTTAACATTCAAAAACATTCTCTATTAATTCTGCACCAGTAACAGTACCTGTCATGTCAACGTTCTTAGGAGACTCATTTTCCTGTTCTATCTTTTTATTTCATTAAGTTTATTGACTACAAGGAAGGAACATTGTTCTTCAACCCTGCAAGGAAGTAATAGCTTTCTCCTTCTGTAAAGCCTAGGTCACAATTATATCACATATGTTAAAGGACTGTTTATCAGACAAATTCCAGACAAAAAAAATATTTTCTTAAAAAAATCCCACTCATTTTTCAAGGCATATAGTTAAAACAATATGCATGCCAGTGGTTCTCAAAGAAGAAATCTTGCTTCCAACCCTTGCCCCTTGCGATGCACACGTCTCTTGACAATGGCTGTGGACATTTTTCATTGTGGGAACTGAGGGAGGGTGGGTAATTACTGTCATCTCTTGGGATGCTGCTAGACATACTATAGTACACAAGACAGTTTTATATGTCAAAGATATTCTTGAGCAAAAATGTCAATGGTGCCAAGGTTGAGAAACCCTGGTATTGTGGGATTGACTTTCACATGAAGTGTTGATAGAGTAATTTCATGTTTTAAATATTTCCCAATCCTTGGCATGACTCCACAAATGTTAGAAGTACAAAAACACAGTGGGGATTACTAATTACCACTAAATCTTCTAAAGCCATCTAACAGAATACTACAGCTCTCCTCATTCCTAACATTTTGAAAACTCAAGTGTTTACAATGGATCAGTAGATAAGAGCTCTGGGGTTTATAAGATAAATATATAGAAATGTTTTTTTATATTTCATATAGGAATAACAAATTTTTAATTCTGCTTAAAACAACTGTTAACTGGATTTACTTTCACAGAATACGTTATGATCTTGCAAATCCTGTCATGTCATAAATATTAAGAGGTAACTTAGAGGAGACAATGCCTTCATCAGTTTTTCCAAAACTTTAATCTTTCTGCTACATTACAGTCTACATATGGTTACCACCCTAATCCTGCACACTGAACACATTTTATTTTCAAAATGACAACCAACTACTGAACACAAAACCAATGTTTCACAAAATTGGCATGAACCAGCCAAATGTGTTTGCTCAAAGAAAATAATCACTGTTTTTGTTTTTGTTCTTTTGAAAAGCAATAGTTTAGAGATAGAGGCATCTTTACTCATTTTACTAAAACCACTGCAAACGTGAAATAACTGAACATACAGCAAAGTGTTTACTTACACTGCTGTTTGAAGAGAAATAAAAAAGTTTAAGTAATTGTTATTTTGTTAACAAGGCAACACCAACATTGTAGTCTTGTCTCAAAATTTCCATATTTTCTAAGAACCTCAAGGAATACAAATGTAAATAAATGCAAATGCACAATTCATATAGACAGATGGAAAAATAGTTAACAAATAAAAATGATGAATTTCTTCAGTATTCCAGAGCGTGCAAATCAACACAGCACATCTATCCTTAGAACCTATAAATTATCAAAGAGTAAAACACAAGACATAACTCTCAAAATCACAAGTGCAGACATGCACGAAGTCCCTGCGGTCTACGAGGAGCTGTTCATCCAAATGGATATTTGACAAAAGACTTCTAAAAATTACTATACCAGTCTTTTTTCTTTCTTTTATGATAATGAAGGATTGCGTACTGCATCTCTGTCCTAGGAGACCACCACCAAAGGAGTGCTCTGAATGTTGTTAAAATGTTTCCTATACAGAACAGTGATAAGTAAGTTCAATTGTTTAAGGTTGTAAGAAGAACAGAATATTTTCATAAATTGCTTGGTTGGTATGCTCCATGGGAGGATACCTCTAATTTGCATTGAGTCCAAACACACAAACTCTTGCGGAACAGTCTTCAATCTCTATATCCAAAAGTCTAAGTTTATAAAACCAGTACTATTGGTTTGGAAATTGAGGAGGTATTATCTTGGTAAGTTGTAAAGTGCACGTTTCATTTTCTTAGTTTCTGTAGCCATAAATAGAAATCCATCTTAAATGCAAAGGCCAGGGAAGGTGACATTTCACTCTTGAAGAAAAGGAAACAGTTTAGTGCTTTTTGAAATTATTATCATGAGAATACATTGAAATCACATGACTTTTCTTGGTAGGAAAGTTATGTATGACAATGTATACACTGGCAGATTAACTTTTAGTTTACATCAACTAAAGAACAACACACTGACACTAAAAGGAAATAGTGTGCCTTATACATTCCTGCATTGCCTGAAATTTATCATCTAAAACATGAATTAGAAAAAAGTAAAGTGTATGAACAACAGCTTTATTGTTTCTCTCTATTCAGTCACTGGTTACTTTCATGGTGTGACTTTTGGCTTGCCGTCATTTCCTTATACATATTTAACATGTACTGTAATAACAGTTTCACTACAACAAAAACATGGCTCTTGTAGTGTCTAAAGTATAACACAAATATTTTAAGTTCCCAGCTCAATATTATCATAACCAAAAGTTAGCGCCAGTGGGTGAACATATAATAACAGCAACACTAACAAGACAACAAACGAGGCAGCCATAAATGCTTTAACAGTGCCATGAAGCAGGCTAGTTAATCAAGTCAATGACTCAGCCTTTCCACAACCCAGCCCCCAGGAAAAGAAAAGACAGTTTTCAAACTCACAGTTTTAAAAGAAAATCAAGAAAGGGGTTTTCTTCAAAGAAGTACTCTCCCTCCATTTGTCTGTCTGCTCTGAAGTAGAGTAGTGTCTGCTAGCAGCAGCATTTGCTAAATGAAACATTTCTTGTGATAAAGTTGCATGGCAGGTGGAGGAGAAATTTTGCCACCTGTTCTCATACTCATTTGAATTTGAGTGCTAAATCTGTCAAGGTATTTCCTTCCACCCTTGAGAAATGAATAAAAAACTTAAGATAATAGAAGCCATTTCCCATTAGTTTTCAGATAGATTCAAAGTATGAATTGAATGTTAAATATATTAATATATTTTTATTCTTCTTCACCCATCCCAAACAAAAACTAAATAATAAGCCAAAGAAGTTTGTATATTTATACTCATTCATTTTTTAATCTCTCCATTATGAAAAAATTAGGGAAGTACAAAATAAAATTTAGGAACAAAATTTCCAACTTCTGAAGTTAACATCTATAAAAGAAATAAGTCTATGCAATATAAAAATCTATTTAAAAACAGTTGTTTAAAAACACAAAAAGAATCTGTAATATTTCAAGTACTTGCTTGACTAAAGTCAAGCAAATAAAGTGTCATTTATAGTATCATTCCATGAAGAAATTACAAATACCATGGTAGCCTGTACTAATAAGACATAAATTAATTTCTGGCTAAAAAATGTACAGACAACATATCACCTTAGTAAGATTAGGCTTGAAAGGAATCAGAAGGAACAAAACTTTAGGGAGTTATTTGTATTTTTATGATAAATATGTTAAGTCTATTATTATTGATCAGAAATAGTTTTACTACAAGAACTGTTTAACATAAACATTTTTATTTTTATCAATTGCTGCTATGTTTTCAATATTCTATTTCTTATGTGCTAATACAAGTGTCTAAGAAATAATCTAGATGATAAGACTATTTGTCAAAATGGCATTTCAAAGTAAAGGAATCATTTGCACATTTCTCACATGCATATAGCCACCACATTGAAACTGGAATTACATTAGTAAGTAGCTGATGTCCATAATAACACAGGAATAAGATCATTTACTCAGCACCTGCTGTGTACTAGGCACTGCGCCAGGCACATTCTCATATGGTACTTAATCCTCATGACAATCCCACTTTCAAGACTGGGAACTGAAGCTCAGGGAGTTTAATGCCTCACATACATATCATAACTATGAGTCCAAACCCATGTCTAAACCTAGAGCCAACATTGTTTCCATGACATGAGGGCTAAAAGTTAAAAATAGCAGAGACTGGAGACTGTTTAATGCTTCACATTTAAAAGCTTATTTTATAAATACAAGAAAGGTAGCATAAAAACACATTCTGTTGGCAGCAATTTTATGATTTAACTGCGTCCAAAATCCCCTGCTTTGAGTATGGGAAAAGATGATGATGAGAGAACAGTTAACAGATACAAGGTCCAGATGGTTCAATGCAATGACTGCTAATGATATACAGTATAGAATAACTATAGTTGTTAAAAATTAACTGAAGATTTGAAAATAGCGAGTAGTGAAGATTTTAAGGATTTTATTTCTTTGTTTGTTTGTTTTTTCGAGACAGGGTTTCTCTGTGTAGCCTTGGCTGTCCTGGACTCACTTTGTAGACCAGACTGGCCTCAAACTCACAGAGATCCCCCTGCCTCTGCCTCCTGAGTGCTGGGATTAAAGGTATGCGCCACCAGACCTGGCTGATTTTTAATATTTTCAAAATAAATAACAAATGTCCAGGGTTAGATAGATATAACAATTTCATTGTCTGATTATATACATGATATTGTATAGAGAGATATCACAGTGGATCCTATGATTGTTCATAATTACTAATATGCCACTTATAAAATTGAAAATAAGTGAAGCAAAAAAAAAAAAAAAAAAAAAAAAAAAGATAGAAATGAACCAAACTTGTAACTTTACCTACTTGGGATGCTGAGAAAAGAATACCTCTTAAGCCTAGGAGTTTGAGAGTAGCCTGGGCAACACATCAAGACCTTGTCTCCATCCCACAAAAAAAGGTAATAAATAGGGCTAAAAAGATAGCTTTGTAGTTAAGAGCATTTGCTGCTCTTCCATACAGTCTGGGTTTAATTCTCAGCACCCACATGGGGTAGTTCAAAACTGCCTGTAACTCCAGCTCCAGGAAACCTAATACCCTTTCTTGCCTCCAAAAGAACTTACACAAACATGGGGTGCCCACTTTCATGAGTATGTACACACACACACACACACACACACACACACACACACACACTAATACATAATTAAGAAAATAAAATCGATCTTTTAAAAATAAGCAAAACAAACATTTTAAAAATAAACATACCCAATTTTTATTACTCCACTTTCATAAAATATCAATGGTAAAATTATGTGCTAATATGGGAAGAAAGAACAGTACTTCCTTGATCATAATTCAGATTTAGGAAGAAATTTACATTACTGGTAGCAGCATTTAAAAGAACAGATTTTGAATTCCAATGCTGACTATCATAATCACAAAAATAGCACTATGACACAGATGAGGGAATTGGGCTAGACAAATGGAATGACAAATGATACTCCATTAGATAACTGTAACAGGATGAAAGTTAATTATCCAAACCAAAAAGCATTTGCACTGAATATTTCAATCCTGTCCTTGAACAACTCTAAAATTAATGATTTTGCTCTCAACCTACCATATTTTAAGACTGTTCTGCTCTCATCATTTAATATACTGGTACTAATTAAATTATACCAAATGTCATATACCTTGGCCAAAATTTGTTATATTTAAGAAGGCTGGTTTATATATTATTTTTATTCTTCACATTTTGGTGATAAACTAATGGGTATATAGGCAGATAGTGGGTGAATAGGTGGAAGAATAGGTGGGTGGATGAATGGGCAGGTGAGTAGATGAATGAGCAGGTGGGTGGATGAATGGCAGGTGGGTGGATGAATGGGCAGGTGAGTGGATGAATGGCAGGTGGGTGGATGAATGGGCAGGTGAGTGGATGAATGGCAGGTGGGTGGATGAATGGGCAGGTGAGTGGATGAATGGCAGGTGGGTGGATGAACTGTAGACGATGGACAACAGGTAGAATCCACTATAAATTCTGAAGTAGAAATAAAATAAGTGAAGAAATGATTAGTGATTGTTCATTCCCTTCCTGGCATACAGAAAAGATCTTATCCAGAGAGTCAATTAATTGCCTTTAGACAGCCACAAAATATGAATGATTGCACATGGAAGTTGTAGTAGCTTAAACAAGAATGCTCACCATAGAGGCTTGTATTTGAATGCTTAGGAAGTAACATTAGGAGGTGTGGCAATGGTGGAGCAGATGTGGCCTTGTTGGAGAAAATGTGTCACTGGGTGTGGGTTTGGAGGTTTCAAATGCCCAAGCCAGTCCTTAGTATTTCTTTCTTCTGGCTGTCTGTGGATCTGGATGAAGGACTCTCAGCTACCTCTCTAGCCCATGTCTATCTGTGTGTCATTATGTTTCCTGTCATAGCAACAGGCTAAACGTCTGAAACTGTAACTGTAAGCCAGCCCCACTTGAAATTTTTCCTTTATAAGAGTTAGAAAAGTGGGGGGATAGACAGAGGGACCTGTAGGGGACAGGACTCCACAACAAGACCAACAGAGCCAAGTAACCAGAACTCAAGAGGGGCCTGCTGAGACTGAAGCACCAACCATGGACCTCACATAGGCTAAACCTAGGCCCCCTACACAGATGTAGCTGATGGGCAGCCCAGGCTTCATGTGGGTCCTCTAGTAAGGGGAGCAAGGGTGGGGGTGCTATCTCTGACATGGACTCTGTTGCCTGGGTTTTTATCACTTCCCCCTGGAGGGGCTGCCTTGTCAGGTCACAGGAGAAGAGGATGTGCTCAGTCCTGATGTGACTTGATGAGCTGGGGTGGATGCGTGGGTGGGGGCTCACCTTTTCTGCAGAATAGAGGAGGGGGGATGGGAGAAGAGGGAGGGAGGATGGGACCAGGACGACTGGAAGGAGGGGCCTACAACTGGTATATACAGTGAATTAATTAATTAATTTTAAAAATTAAAAAAAGAGTCATAATCACAGTATCTCTTCACAACAAAAACCCCTAATTAATACAGGGTAGTAGTGATAAGAAGATGGCAGTTTGTAGAAGTCAGTTGGGAGAGGCAACATACACTCCAATTACCACCAATTATATGTAGGACACAGAATTTATCCTGCAGTAACCTTTTTGGCAGAATGTTCTAACCTCCAGCCATTAATCAATCAGGCCAGGCTATTGAGAAGCCTCAGTATACCTGCGGCAGTGAGTGAGCTGAACTGCTTTCCCTTAAATCCCCAATTAAGAAAGTGAAACAGACACTCCAGCTCCTTCAATATCAATACAACTTGGGGAGTAGGGCAGAAGAGGGAGGGAGGATGGGAACAGGAAGATACAAGTGAGGGGACAACAATCGGATGTAATCTGAATAAATTATAATAAATTTTTAAAAATAAAGCTGAGAGGAAAATATAGACAGTGGGGGGAAACTTTTTCTCTTACACAGGATTGTTCAATTCTAGTGACATATTTTAATAAGAGATCCATACTATGAACAAATTGGGTTGCAATTGCCTAGAATTCTAGTTTATTAAATATTCAAACACTAGAGTTATGCAAATTTAATATTTATTTAGAAGGCAGACCCCATAGACCAAGAGGAAATTAGAAACCACTTAGACAGATCTACTCAGAAAAAGGAGAGTCATTAGCCCAGTACGAGCAGGGGTGAGTTGTGAAAAGCCCAACCATTTTGTGGATTTTCCAGTTATATCCAACTTATGTTTATTATTTTATTATTTTATGTGCATAGGTATTTTGCCTCCATGTTGTGAAGTAGTAATAAAATACCACCTTAATTTGAGATAATAGGACAGAATCCTTTTTTTATTCTTTTTTATACTGAACATTAAACAGTGCTTTATATGCAAATCATAACTATGACAATCAGAGCGGGTGAGAGGCGCACAGAAAGAAATGAGTCATCAAGGAAGTGAGAATACTAATGAGGTGTTAAAAGCTCGTCCACTGGTTAGAAAACGGTACCTTTACTATATCTTGAGTTATTCCTTGAAGGAACAGTTTCCAGTCTTCAAAGTCAAATCTTTTCACTGGCCTAAAGTATTCTACATAAAAATGAATTTGACTACATATTTCTTAATGATCCCTTCTGGAAACCCACTCAATCAGAACAAATTTCAGGAATCTGAAAATACATCCTGTTATCATCCATTCAAGTGAGCTGTGCATAAAATATTTGGGATTCTAAAAGGCAACTGCCCAACACCAAAACATTTCTGCCATGCCCATATTCTAAATGTATGATGATCAATTTCATATGCATTATGGTTTAGCATTTTCACAAATAACTGTTTTTATAGCTCAGAAAACTATGTCCTTGTTCAAAGGTATTTAGTCAAGCAATATTTGCTAACCCCAAAATCAGCCCTACATTCTTGGCTTCAAGATAACTGGGCCTACTGCTAGGCAGTGGTGGCACACACCTTTAATCCCAGCACTTGGGAGGCAGAGGCAGGTGTATCACTGTGAGTTCAAGGCCAGCCTGGTCTACAAAGCGAGTCCAGGACAGCCAAGGCTACACAGAGAAACCCTGTCTCAAACCGCTGCCTCCCCAAAAGGTAACTGGCTCTAGCTCTCCTTAACTAACTTAACATCCCAACTAGTTCATAGTAAAGATTCTTCATTAGAGAATAAATACATTTTATAATTTAAGTTAAGAGCTATTTTTGCTTTAGAATATGTTGCTTTTATCAGTCACTGCTATGCTTTTTGTGTACCTTTAACCAAGCAGTATGGAAAAACAATCTTATTGAAACACTTGTAGGACATAATTCACTTAATTGACAATCCCCAGGATTCCTGACTGGTCTTTCACATCATGTGTTCAGGGATAGGGGCAAGGAAATGAGAGAAAGGAGCAGGCAGGAGATGGGTAAATCATGGAGGAGATAGGAAGAAGCCTTATGTAACTCACTCAATTTTTTTAAAAAGTATGCATATGCATGTTTTGTCTCCCTGTTGATCTATGTGCCTTGAGCATGTCTGGTGGCTGTGGAGGCCAGAAGAGGGCATTAAAGATGGTTATGTGTCACCATGTGGGTGCTAGGAATTGAACCTGGGTCCTCTGGAAGAGTAGCTAGTGCTTCTTAACCAGTGAGTCATCACTCTAGATCCTGAAAACCTACTAGTTTTTAAATATTATATATATCCACTCCTCTAGGAGTGGATAATGTTCCCAGATGACATGGGTGATTAAATAAAAATCTCATTGCACAGTTTACCACATTTTGAGTTATTACTGGACATGAAGACTCCAGAGGATCCCTAAATCAACACAGCTCTTTTTGCATTTTTGCCCAGTAGAAGTACTGCTGCTGAGGATAACACATATGTTGGATGTAGGACATAGAAAAATCAAGTTCCAACTAACCAGGAAACTTCTTTCCTGCTAGCTAGCTTTAATCATCCCATAAGGTGCTACTGAGCTTGCTTGCAGGGTGGGGTGAAAAGATAACAGTGGTCTTAGTCAATGTTGTAATACATAAACTACAATGCCAACTTCCAGGGAATATGTGCCCACTGGTGCAATAGGGGCATGACTATTATAGGATAACCAACTGTTCTCTTGATCAGCTTTGAGAAGCCTATCCCATAGGAGAGATTTCATGACTGGTACTATTAAAGATTTTCTGTGCCTGGCCTTTAACATTAATTGTAATAACAACCAATAAAATGAGATTTGAAAAATCTAAAAGGAAACACAACTCAGAACTAGGGTAAATCATCAAACATAAGTATAAGCAGATGGAGGGAAAATGATTAGACATTTCAAAGCATTTAGAATAACAGAAAGTGGTTTCTAAGATGCCCTCCAGTTCCTACATAAACAGAACACTATATGAGATCATTTCTTTGGTCAGTGAAACAAATCTTCCTAATCTTGATAATACTAGAATTGAATGCTGAGCAACTACTCTACCATTCAGCTACATGTTCAGCCCCAAAGCTCTATGGTTTTGAAACCAGAAATGAAAAAGTGAAACTAGTTGACTTTACAATGATTATTAAACATCATTTTGGATTTTAAGAACATTGACAGTGAGAAATAGAAATGTGGAAAAGAAAAAAGAAGGCAGAAGAATGGCATGCACACACACACACACAGGCCTGAGCTTGACACTCTAATTCATCATTCTCCTAATGTGCTTGTTTTAAAATTTTAGTACCTTATAATATAATACTTAAACCTTTTAAAACAAAAATGTGGCTAGTGAGATGGCTCAGTGGGTAAAGGTGCCTGCCACTGAGCCTGACAACCTGAGTTTGATTCACGGTCTCCACAGGGTGGAAAGCATCCTAGGTTCTGCTCTATTGCTGTGAAGAACCATCATAACCAAGACAACTCTTATAGAAGAAAGCATTAAATTGGGGCTTGTTTACAGTTTTAGAGAATTACTCCATTATTATCATGGCAGGAAGCAGAGAGGCATGGCACTGGATCAGTAGAACGTTACATCCTGACCTGCAGGAAGCTAGCAAAAACAGAGACTAGATCTGGTGTGGGCTTTTGAAACTTCAAAACCTACCCCTAGTGCCATGCTTTCTTCACTGAGGCCACACCTCTTCATCCTTTGCAAACAGTTCTACTAACAAAGAACTAAGCACGCAAACTTGTGAGCCTATGGGGGCCATTTTCATTCCAACCACTACAAAAGAAGAGAGTCAATCCATGCAAGTTGTCTTTAACCTATGCACATACACTCTGATAAATGTGCATACCCACACAATAAGAAAACTGAATTAAATAGAGAAAATACTATCAAGCTCCTGCATTTGAAGTGGTACCACATCTAGAGAGTCAGGTAACTGGAGTTGAGTTCAAAACTTCCCTACATTGGACTCCAAGTTTAGTAAAGTACTTTTCAGGCCTTAGTAACTTGAAGAATCAGGTTTAAAACTCAGTAAGAGAAGCACAGACAGTATTCATTTACTGTTGTTTCACTATTAATACTTCACTCAATTGTTGGTAATTAAGGAACACTCAAACTCCAATACTCTCTCATTTTCCTACAGGAGACCTAGAACCAAAGGACATAAGAAAGGCTATCAATCACATGATCATATGCTATTGCTTTATAATTCTTTAAAAAAGAATACAATTGTAATTGCATTGAATTTTACTGATTCTTAAGCCAAAGTAAATGTGTTTTTAATTGACACGTAAAAAGACTTTTAAAAGATTCTCTGCAACCTGTGCCTATTTGACTTTGCAGAGCTGTGTGAGAACCTTCTAGCTGGTATTGTTTTCTAGCAAACTTTATACTTCACCTGATTTTGAACAGTTCTTTGAATAAACATTACATGTTTTGAGAAGACAGAAAGAAATGTGAAACAATTGGGGTTTTCAATGAGATATGATGTAGTTACAGTTACATCAACAAACTTGCACCACACAGTAGGTTTAATACTTTCTAAACAGCACTAGTATCAATGGAAGAATTTTGTGTGCTTACGTTTATTTATCAAACTTAATTAAGAAAATGAGTTTCTCAATTTATCCAAAAGATAGCAGTATTGATTACTTAATTAAAAAAAAAAAAAAGACATAGGAACCAGACCTGGCCGTACATTCCTATAATCTCAGCACTCTGGAAGGCAGAGGCAGATGGATCTCCATGAGTTCGAGGCCAGCATGGTCTAGAAAATGAATCCAGGTCAGCAAAGGCTACATAGAGAGACCCTGTCTCAAAAAAACAACAGCAACAAACCAAACCAATCAAACAAACAAACAACAAAAAGAGACATGAGGTGTGGAAATCTTACCATAGACTTTGTTTTATGACGTCTAATAAATACAATTTTAGTGACTAGCATTTTAGTTCATATTCTTACAATCATTTTATGTTATTATGTCTCCCTGCACAATTGATGCCATCAATATCTATTTATAGAATTGGAACAAAAAAATTTCTTCTGTAGTGTTCTCATGATGCTTTCAATCCAGATTATAAGGCTAACAATGGACAATTCTACTTTAATAAGTTGTTCATTAAATCTTGTGGTAAGGGTTTCAGAGTTGCCCATGTAACATTTAAATTACTGTAATTTACAAGAAAAAAAGTATTGACTCAGATTAATATAGCTTAGTTGTAAGAATGCAAAGGTTATAATATCACTTGGGCTAACTGGAACAATTTATTACAATCCTTATACAAGTCTCTCATCAATGTGTTGATCTGGATGCATTAGAGCAGATACCTGAAATTATTCACATCCCAGAAACTTATGGACATGTTATAGGCAAAAGGATGCTGTGAATATGCTCAAGGCAAAAGTAACTAATAGTATGGAGCTTGATATGCCAAGATTATCTTGTATTATTCAGGTAGCCAAATCCAAGCACATAGGTCCTTAAATGAAGAAACAGAGTGGGTTAGAGAGTGATTTTTTTAAAAAAAGAAAGAAAAGAACCCATCTTGGTGACTTTGAAGATGGAAGAGAGTCAAAAGTCAGGGAATGAAGTTACCCTGCAGAAGCTGAAATTCTCCTTGAGCTATGGCCAGCAAGGTAATGAGGACCTTAAGCCTACACTAACAGAGAACTAACTACATTTAGTCACTGACAGGAAATGAGCAGGAAACAGATTTCCCCCAGAGTCTCAGCCCTGCTGACACTTGCATTTTAGCTTGCTGAGATCAGTACCAAAATTATGATCTACTAAACTGTAAAATAATACACTTGTGATGCTTTAGGCCACCAGTACACATTAATTCAATACTAAAGCAACAGAAAACTAATAAATGGAGAATTTAAATTTTTATTGAGTGCTTGTGTATAATTAAGCAAATGGATATTATTGTCCTCAAGAAAATATTAAACATACTGACTAGAGAGGTGCCCTTGGACAGTGCAAAAAAGCACTGTCCATGGTATCTAGTTTCCACAGGGAACCAAAGTAGAATAGTGCACTAAGAAATTATACAGAGCTGGGCATGCTGGCGCACATCTTTAATCCCAGTCTCTGAGAGGCAAAGGCAGGCAGATCTCTGTGTGTTCAAGGACAGCCTGGTCTATAAAGTGAGTTCAGAACAGGCAAGGCTACACAGAGAAATCCTGGCTAAAACAAAAAACAAAAAAAAAAACAAAAAAAGGAAGAAAGAGGGGGAGAGAGGGGAGGGAGAGAGGGAGAGACAGAGGAGAGAGAGAAGGGGGGGAGATATTAAACAGGCTAAGTGTGGTGGCATTTGCTTGTATTCTTAGCTCTTGCAAGGCAGTACTCTGGGTTCCAGGCTAGTCTGTTCCTCACAACAAGTTCCAGAATAAGCAGGGCTCCACTGTGAGACCCTGGCCCCAAAACAGACAAAAATGCAAATAATTTTAGAAAAGAAATTATGCAAAAGAAATATCAGAAGGCAATAATTAATCCAGATCAGAATAGCAAGTAAACAAAGTTGACCCAATATTTTCCTACAACTTTACCAGCTGAGAGAACCTGTGGATGGATCTCTTTTTCTACATACCACCACTCACTTAAAAAAAAAATCAAAACAAAACTCTCGACTACCAGACGGCTGCTTCCTTTTAATCCTAGTGAGTCAGTATCTACTTCAAATATGAAGTAAAATGTAGCAAAAGTGGTCCAGACCTTGCCGAGCATCCACAAGACCTGAGACGTATACCAAGAAATGACATTAAATGGAATTTGGAAACAAACCTCCACATAAATGAAAGGGCATTAGACGAAATAAAAAACTTTGAGCTCTGGTATCCCTGGCTTTAAATTATGGCTTCATCTGCTATTTTTTGATAAATCATACTGAACAAACTAATTAGCTTACCTGACACTCTGTGTCAGTGAATGTAAGAACAGGAGCATACATTTGTGTGCAGGTTGGAGAAGCATCACGAAAAGGGCTGAGCAGTTTCATAGTAGTACTCAATAAATCATATTAAGCATGCAACACCATGACATTTAAAAAATAGGATAAATTCTCACATGAAACTTAGAGTATCTGATATGCATGACAAAGTTTTAAGCTATTTTTATTTTTTATTGAGGGATATAATTTCACTTCTCCACTGAACCACATTTTAAGATATGCTCTGAAACAAGGTGGGCATGTTCTCACCTTAACATACAGTAAATGTCAAAATTTGAGGAAAAAACAACAGATACCTTCATCATAGTGACTGATGTCCGTAAAAATATTTTACTGTAATTGAAAACGATATGATGTCACTTTAAACAGAAATTCCATTATATAGTTTAGATGAAACTATTGCTGCTTGGGAAGCTATGTAAGTACCATTATGTGATAAAAAGCATCTGACCAATAAATTATTTCCTGTCTAACATGAAGGATGGCCTTCCATTTTGTTGTGTAAAATGATACAATCAGCTTTAAGCATAAATTGCTTTATTTTGAATACTACATAGTATGCAATTTTAAATTATGGTACCTCTTTTCAATTTGTGCCCTAGTAGGCTCAAGGCCCATTTTTCTTCTGTCGTGCCTTCATTGTCCTTAAGTCAGTTATCAAAATTGAATATATTTAATACTTATCTTGGTTCAGAATTTCTCCAGAAGTAAAACATGACTAAAAACAGAATGGAAGATAAAAGAATAGTCATTCTGATTGACTGCAAGGACTATATCTGCCTAGCACTTGGCAATTATTCCTGGCATGCAACAGCAAATAACTGGTGAATGCTACTAATTTACAATATGATGGTTCCTGGTTTAAAATAGTTTCATACACATGTGCGTGCACACACACACACATACACACACACACTTTATTTGCTGTAAAATATGCATTCAGAAGCAAATATTCTGAATTGTGAACTTTTCCTATATTAACCACATGCAATATGAATGGCTTTTGTGATGCTTGGAGAGGTGAAGGCTACAGCTCACAGTCACACACAAATATGGTAAACAACACACCACGCAGTATGCTGTGATGGTGGTCAGGGATGTGCAGGAAGTTAGGTGTGTTGAATTCGTTGTTTCTTACTTGTGATAGTTTCAATTTACAAGATGCCTAAAAAAGTGCTGTACACTTTGAAAAGCTAGAAAAACATGGCTATGGCCTCTTTGGTACAGACTTGAAGGAACACATATTAATATACTCTCCCTACCATTTCAACGTAAAATATCATCTGTAGTACTTATCTCTTTGTTGCTGTTGTTGTTTTCTCAAGACAAAGTTTCTCTGTGGAGTCTTGACTGTCCTGGACTCACTTTGCAGACCAAGCTGGCCTCAAACTCACAGAGATCTGCCTGCCTCTGGCTCCCTGAGTGTTGGGATTACAGGAGTGCACCACCATGTCAGGCTCAATACTTGTCTCTCAATTCTTTAACTGCAATAAATTTATTTATACTGATGTTTGCCAGTCTCTTAATTCTCTCTCACTCTTTCCTCTCATATTTGGTTCTACACACATCTTGCCTGAACATTCTGTCAAGTTGAATGGGTAGAATTTCTAGGAATTGTGGATTTCTCATAACAATGTAAAGATTAACAATTGTACCTCTTGCCCCTCTATGGGCAGCTGTTTTGTGGAAAGGAATTCTGGACAGCACCATCTCGTTAAGGATAAAAACAATGAATCAAGATAAATTATTTGCAAGTAAAATTCTTTGAAAAGTGAAAGAGACACTATCTGTCTTTTTATACATGGTTTACATGCAGCATTTTGCAAGTTCATTAAATGGTTTTTAAGAAGTTTTTTTTTTAAATACACAACGGGATTGAAGAGAACATTTTAACTTTATTTGTACATGCCAGACAAAAATATCTTAAATAGCTAAAATAATAAATGTTGATAAAGAGTAGAACAGTCTAGACATAGGCATCAACAAGAAAAGTCTGCAAACACTAAGGAAGCTGACTTCCCCTTGTGGGATGTCATATACTGCATCCCATTCACAGTACCTAATATACAACCTAACATAGAAATGGTGCGTGAGAACAACTGAAGCATGAAGGGTCTGGAAACCAGGACACATGGGACAGTTTCCAAGCTTGGCTGTATTCAAGAAATGCTTTTAACTAGACTAGCTTCATGAGACTCCAGGAAATAGGAGAGGAGGCACTGATTTCGCACAATACAAATAAGAGCTGTCCATGGTGAAAGGCACTGCTCTGCGGAGGAGGTGAGCTCTCCTTCCCTGACAATGTTGAAGGAGGACGTGGACTGTCATCTTTGAGGAGTATCACAGAAGGGATTCCTGCATTAATTAAAAGAAGTGTGAGCTCTCCAAATCACGTCAAATGTCCCTGTGATTTTCTATTAATAAATGATAAGGAGAACCCTCTACGAACCAAGACAATGCAAATTCCTGATAACCATGCCACGAAAGCTACAGAGCAACACAACTCTGTCTGATGCATTGGTTATATTATTTACTGATATAATTTTGTTATGTAGCAAAGACATATCAATCAGACACCCAAATAAAAAACTGTGAAAGCAACTCAATAGTCTTACTTAGTTTGAGAGAGTTTTAAGCATTGCAGTAGCTAAGAAAGATTTCTTAAACTGCAAGTTTTGATCTGTACTATGAATTAGGACAGGGCAATCTTAGGGAAAAGAAGGTGAAGACAATATCAAACAAAAAATGCACATTTTGGTTATAGCTGTCCTTTAAATTATCCAGAAATTGGGGGAATTAATATAGCATGCAAAGCATGTGTGGGGGTGATCTAAGGATGGGATTTTATTGATTAAAGAAATTGCTATCGAACACCACACTTTTGGCATTAAATATAAAATATAGTTTACATATTCAACAAATTTTAAACAGAAAGCTAACGAGGGCTAAAGGAGGACAAGACTCATTCTAGTTCAAATTAGTTCACTAATAGCTGCCATCTTTTAGCTTGAGAATGTTAAAATAATCTAAGGGAAAGATCTCACAGTACCTAGCTTGGTAGAATTCACTATTATAATGCATCATCTACTTCTCACCTAGTTAGTTTCTATCTTTTCATACCTGTATTACTAATAAAACTTGCTGTCTGTGGAGAAAAAAGGTTGCTAGTTACTGATACTGTTAGACTCTAACAATGTATTCATCCTATAACATTGGCCTAAAGGAGCCATTTGCTGTTTTAAAACAATGAATACCAAAACACTGGCAAAGCACTTAGATGTGGTTGCCCTTTCTGTTTTATTAATTTAAGCCACATGACAGGGGCACTCGTATGGCTTGCACCTGGCAAGAGGAGCGTCTTTACTAATGCAGTTTTCACTAACCAGGAAAACCTCCCTGAGGCTAAGGTTGCACTTCAACCTACTGTTGAACAGACGGGTAGCACAAACATGTCACCAAGGGCCCAGTTTCTATTAAGACAATCCCTTCAGAAATCCAGATGGATAGGATACCATTCTGCGGAGGAAAGACTATGTCTACTCAGTAAGCAGAGTCAAAAAAAAAAAAGTATTCTAAATCATTTGTCTCTCCTAACACATTACAACATAATTGAGATGAAATGTATTTTCTGCTACATAAACAATTTTCCTTAAAGGGGCCATAGTCGCTATTATGACACATTCTTGAAAATACTGAGGTATTTCAGCAATTAAAAGAGAGAGAGAGAGAGAGAGAGAGAGAGAGAGAGAGAGAGAGAGAGAGAGAGAGAGAGAAAACAATTTTGAACTATAAAATCCAAAGGGAACAAAACTAACATTTCTTTTGTTTGATGTTTGCAGTAAATTAAATGTTCTGTATTGTAGCTGATGCTAGCATAGCAGGCCTGACCTGTCTACAGCATCAAAGCAAAGCTGGAGCTAAACAGCACTGACACTGGGCTTAGAAAGACCATGTGAGAGCCTTCACAGTTTATAATACTTGCTGAATGCCTACAACACAGTGGTACTATAACTAAGAAAATGTGATTTGGGCAGTTCTCTTTTTGAAAAAAATACTCAGTTCCAGTCAAAGTCATGTAATGTGCCTTCAACGAATCACAGAATGCAATGATAAAGCATTGCAGAGCATTGTTTATGCTGCAGAGGCACACACAGAAGAGGATTATACACAAACTGTGACTAACTCTAGATTTCAGATTACTCAAAATATTATTTGAAATTCTAAGACATGGTTTCACAAGTCAATATCCAGCAGATCACAATACACCAAGAGGTCTGAATTGAACTATTCCACTGCAATGCAAGGAGTTTAAAGTGCAACAGCAACAAAATCCAAGATTGATTTGCCAGTCAAACAATTCTAAGAGCACATACTTGTACCTGACCCAGTAATCTAACGTAGTTTTGATAATTTGGGGGTGAAATTTTATACTGAAACTTAAATATCATTTTGCATACAAAAAGATTTAGAGTATAAAGTACTGATGCCAACAACATATTAAACAGGATGTTTTATTATTTTTGGCCAAATGAGTCAATGCATTGTGATCTAAAAGATAAACAACTTATAGATTCCCCAAGTGAGTCTTTTCCATATCCAACATTTTCCTCCATGCATATTCACATATATTTGGTAGTAATATGTTTATAAAGAAAAATAAGCTGGGACAATTTAATATAATATTGCCTGGTACCAGTCAAAATAGTCTAGCCTAACCCTTAGCTCCACAAACATGTCTTTCAATCCTACCTATGTACACTCCCAGGAAACAGCATTCACCACTGCAAGATCACAGTGTTTTCTAGTTTTTACTTTCTAAACCAGGTCAAACAGGTGAATTTTCAAAAGAAGACTGCCATTCATTAAAAATGTTGTTTTGCCTTGTGAGCTTGTAGCTAGTAAGAGTTAATAAAATATGGGCATATATTTAAACATCTCTAGAAGGGGCAAACCAGCCTCAAATAGGACTATAATTTGGATCATTTGAACAGTGAAATATAGTAAAAAAAAAAAATACCATAAGCATTAATTACTATTATTCATTGTAGCCGGTGATCTTTGCAGGGATTTCTTTTGTTTACAATCAAATTGCTTTTGGTATACATCTCATCATTGCTAATTAGCTAAGATTCATAAAGTCAGGAAGCCATCCTATTTTCTCCAATAATTGGAAGGAGCACCACTAACAGTCACCTCCCATTAATCTGTGCTTTTCCTAAATACAGTATCTGAAATGCAAGCATAGCTGTTGTATTTTCACAAATATCATCTAAATTATTTCACTTCGGGAAAGAGTTTACTATCCAATTAAATAAAAGAACCCAGAACACAAACAAGGGGGATCATGAAAACGATCTCAAAATGATTCTGAAATGCCCTCATTTTTCAGTGCTTTCCAGGGAATCACTTTACTGACAATAAAAACATGAGCATCCTTCCTCAGCAGCTGAGCACCTTTCAAAAGACCTGACCCCATACATCTGAATGTCACATCAAACTAAGTTTCACATCGGCAACTCGCAACAGACTTCTAAACGCATATTTCACTTAAAGTAAAAAGAATTTTCACATTCTGACTGCTGAAAATATTTTGAAGGGAACAGTCAAACATCCATATTACTCAAAAGCTTTCTTTGTATTAAAATTGTTTTCTAAAAGGCCCAGCTTTCCTTCATTCATTCCTCTAAAAGAAAAAGATTTTGAACAATACTTCAAAAGAACAGTTCATCATATCTCCCAGATCTTGTTTTTAAAGCTATATATTATAGACTTAAAGTATTTTTTAATTACATACAGATTTTCCAATGTATTTCTATAGCCTTTTACTTAAAACACATTTCCAAAACAGCTGTTTATAGATTACTATTTTCAATCTTTGAATATATAAGTAACTGCCCATAGAAATAACAGCCACTCCAATTCAAACTTGTACTTCACAACTTGAATGAAAACTGAGAAAGATATAATAGCAATCATTCATTAATATTTATACAGAGAAAGGCTCATTTAATGAACTCTGAATGTTTTGAATTCATCCAAAATAACATACAAAACATTTTCATACTTAACATCGCACAAGCATCAAGCATCAGCAGTTTTGAAGCCATTACACAAAAGAAATCACTGTTTTGGATGTATAAAAATTCCAAAAAATCTCATGTTAAACATTCAAGTGTCCTCATACGATCCTTTAGCTATACCTACATCGTAATGATGAGATTTGTATTTTACACTTTAAGTGAAAATAAACTCCAGGAAAACAAAAACAATGATAACATGTGCACACCAGTATCTGTAAATGTAAGCAATCTTGGGGGTTTTTGTTTGTCTAGCTGCTTTTCTTCTCTTGGCTTCTTTTTTTGTTTCTCAATCTTGTCAGTTGAGGGATGTAGCTATTTGGGATCCCCCTCCCACGTTTTGCCACATGGCAGATTCATGAATGAAATCCCACTTTAATATCCTATTTTCTCTCACTTACATGTATGCTGGAGAAAGTGGAGTTGACCTGGATGTTTTAAGCACAGGAACTGAGAATTTCCAGATAGCAGGAGAGCTCGTTTTCCATTTCAATGGCATGTTGTCACCACGGTACTACAATAACAGTAAACAGCGTTTCCATAACAGACTACCAACTAAGATTTCCATTCCACAGTGGACTGACACAGCAGCGAAGAACAAGCGAAAGATTCTGCCAGTGCCCTTAAACCGACGCTTCCAATCTGTACAATAGGAATGCAAGGTACCTCCTTTAAATCCTCCTGTCCCCTAAAGCAATAAGATGATTCTATCCTTCCAACTCAACAATAGTGCCACCTCGTTAGGAAAGTGTTGACTGCAGTGTGAGTATGTGCATGCGTGTGTGTGTGTGTGTGTGTGTACACTGTGCTGTGCATAGTACACAATGCAGCTTTACTTAAAAGCAGCTAGGGTGCTTTTTTTTTTAAAGCTTGCAATACCATTGTTCTACCTTAACAGGGAGACTGCAGCACTGTACTCTGTTCTGTACCTATTAACCTGATTTCTGACCAATAGTAGCAGAAAAAAATAGATGGGTTTCATATAAAAATGAAACAACATACCTACTCAGAATACATTTGTCATCCTCTGAACATTCTTCTTTTGAGCTGCAACAGTACAAATGGGATATAAACCTCAGCATAGCCTTAGGCCACAGCTAATAGAGATCAGTGACTAAATTCAGCAGCCTGCTTTCCTCCTGTGCAAGCTCTGGCCACACAATACAAGAATGCCATTATGGGAAAAGCCCATTTAAAAAATGCCAGGTCCTCTGTTTTCCAGTTAGAAGAAAGCAAAATGTCAGAGCAAATATAAACTGCTGCAGAACTCTGCGCGCTCTTCTAGTAACTTCTGATTCAAGTTGCTCTCCTTTCCCTATTTTTATTTCCAAGCCGGGATGAGCAAAACCTCAGACATTTACAACATGCTGTGAAAACACGAATATCGCTCTGTCTTCTGCAGCCGAGAAGTACAGAATAGCGTGCTTTTAATAGCAATCCTCGGAGGGACGCTATCAACAATCTAATTCAATACTGCCCTCCCCTTCTTCCCCTTTTCTCCTCCCGTTCACCCCCCTTACTCTTCCCCCGCCCCCAAACAGCTCACAAATTGTCTAGAGGAAAGACCGACACCGCTGGCCGAGCAGGTGTCCAGTAGGGACCACTCCACAGCTCAGCAGCGGTCCAGTAACCTCTTGGGATTTAGTGACTGTCAAAGAGGTTCCAAAAATTGAAGCTGCTATTACAGCAGCGTGAGGTATTCCAGGAAAGCAATGCCAAATAAAGGCTTCATCTCCATTGTTTTAAAATACTGCCTGAAAATAGTGTTGTGAATAATCCCGAAGCGATTGTGGGTTTTACACTTTTGTTTAAAGCAGCAAAACGAAGTTGCGAGATTTCTATGCAATCAAAAAAAAATATTTTTAAAAATAGGTTAAATTAAGTTATTATTATGTACACCACTTCCTTTACCATCTGGAAAATATTGCTTCTCATATGGGCAAGTTGCTGCTGTCAAAGTCTACCTTCCTAACACCACTCTATTCTACTAAAAACAAAATTATCTTATCTCTGTCAATGTCTACTTAATAAAGGCAGACCACCAATTACAGCAAAGTCACTACCCTTTGAAAACCAGAACTGCACCAACAAAGAGCTCGTGTTTATTCTAATACTTATGCCCAGACAATAAACTCATACCTCCAGCCAATCATTTTGGCTTTCAGAGATTCTTTCCAAATTGTCCCTGGTCTCTAAAGACTTAAAAATATTTTTTACATTAAAAAAAACTATAGCTGAATGTTTCTTTAATAAGAAACTATTTTCAAATATCCCCAAATATAACATTTAACATACCACAAACATAGCATGAAATCAGTTAGGATAATCACAACCCCCTTTTAAAATTTAGTTCATTTTCTATGAGATATAAATATGAGAAAAAAAATGAGAATAAATACGAGAAAAGCCATTTTCTATTAGATATAAGTACAGATGTAGGAGGAGCATTTACGTACACATAAACGTCTGGAAAGACAAGGTTTATTTGGAAATACTGATCAGTAATCCATAAACCCCATAAATATTAAATTGACATCAGCCAACACTACCTCCCATGTAATTTTTATTCTATCATAAAACACAAGCCAGAAAATCCAATTGTATTTTCAACTCCTTTTAGTACTCAATGCAAAACTGTCAGGGAAATCCTTAAATGAATCAAAGAAAGGCATATTCATCACCATCTGAGCAGTCAAAGCATACATTTAAAAAAAAACTCACAAATACAATTAGGCCATTGTCAGTATCTCACATTGGAGGATTTTATGTTTCTAGGAAGGACCTCACAAGTAGCCAGCAAAGGTAAGTTGTTTGAAACCCAGAGGAAAAATACATGCATAAATATACACAGACAAGCAGGCACCTCATTCCAGAATGAGCTTCTAATAAAATTTCAAACTCTGAGGCACATGCAGACATTTCAAAATATTAAACATATAATACCAATATATTAGCTGTTTGTCATAAGAGGGGTATATTTTAGGAAGGAAGGATTTAGGCTTTTATGCTTATGGCAACTCTACAAAGCAGCAATTGTAAATGTGACTTCACCTTCTGAGAACAGTGACTCCCAGACTTGTACCAAACCACAGTGACAGGTGTTTCAAATAGTTCTTTGCCTAGAGAGACACCTCAAAATTGCTGAACAGAAAACAGGACAAGAGTTTTCTACCTTTTTAAAGTATACAGTCAATGGTCACATTCTTAGGCATACATAGCGTTTAAGGCATCATTCTTCTGTCAACAATCAACTGACTGACACCAACCCAAAGCAAGATAACACATCAAATTTCAGTCTAGATTTCTGAGAGACTTAGTGTTATGTAGAATATTTTAATAGGTGTTCAAAGTGAGAAGAAACTAAAACTGCTACCTTCCATCCCATTTTCAGCACCCTTAAAGACGCAAACCCAGAATATGCTAGACCTAATTGCGAGCATTCATTTACATTCAGTTCTAGGTTTGGAGTTTAATAAGTTGTTATATCCTTTTTAATTATCTGTCACAAGCAAATAATCATTATGGCAAGGGCATAAGAAATAATTACTTTAAGTAGAAATATGGTCTCTGAATTGTCATCTATTTAAATCTGCTTAACAACATCACTTCTCACATATCTTTTAGAAATAAATTTTACCCAGGTAAAATTGCCTCCTTTATGAATTAGCAGTATACCAAAATTAACCAGATTTCACTCTATTAGCAGAGAATCTAATCGCAAATATTGAGTATGATCATAATTACCCTTATATCTCAGAACACAAAGTATTTTCATCTATATAAAAGAAAATGATTAAATATACATTTAAAATTTAATTTTACCCAGATTTACCCAGATTCAGTGAAGCACTACTTTGAAACTGATATTCGTAAATGTCCCCTAATCATATCACAGGAACTGCTGATTTTATTTATTTGGATGCTACCACATAAACAGATAAGACAAAAGGAAAACTTCTATAAAAATATTCCGAATATTTTATGAACATTAATTACTTAAGTACCTGTGAAATGTGCACCTGAAAAATAAAATAGCCAGAAGGCCATGGTGGTTCTTGGTCAAGGCCATAGAAAGAAAGCTCATTCTTCGATAGTTCCTACATACAAAATCCCATTGCTTCCAAAGTAGAAAAAGAAGATTTTTAGAACTGGTAGATTCCTTAGAAAATATCTTTTCCAGTATTTGCATATGTGGAGATGAGAAATCTAAACTCAGAAAAGTTAATTTGTCTTCTGTCATTGTGCTGACTCGCACAACATTGCTTCCAGTTTCCTAGTCCAGGGTTACTACTATAGCATTCCTAAAGACTCTTCATTCAGACTATGCATTAGATGTATGCTTCTATCTCAAGTGAACCACATTCTATTAATTATCCCAGCATATTCTAAAGAAACAAGGACAACTAAGAGATATTTCATTCTTCTATTGGATGGACACTGAAAGACAGAAATGGCACAGAATCGCCCAAATGAAAAGGTGCACACACATAAAGAACCACATCTGAAACAATATGTAGAAGAATAGTCAGGTGGAAAATAACATAAGTACAATTTGAGGCAGTCTTGGTATAGAGACAATATAGCTAATATTCATTATTTTTATCAATGCAAATAAATATGCCTAAATAACCTATAGACATGTGAATTTTCTGCTACAGCCTGTCATATCAGTTCATCAAATAAATTCACTGATACTTAGGTGCCTATTTTCTCCCTCAATTACTTTTCTGATAGGCCTAAGAACATACATTTTCCCTCCAATTTTTGGTTAATCTTGCAGTAGTTACAGATAAAGACTAATAGCAGCAGGCATAGTATATGCAAGCAGGCACAATGTAATTAGCAAAATGACACTATCTCTTCAGACCAATCTAGAATATCCATGTTACTCCTATTGTCCTGATAAAACTATATAAATCATACCACGCTGCATACTCCATTTATGTTTATGCTCTACCAATGAATTTGTAAAAGTTTGTAGATGGTAACCAAGTAGAACTTCTAAATCTGGCCAAACTTGCAAAGAAAAAAAAAAGGTTATTAGCACAACAAAATTTTTTTGAGAACTACACTTCATATTTGTGGTTATAAACAAGTATACATGTGTCTTTCATACACAGTAAAATTATATGTGCTTGTTTGTCTCCTTAATTTTTCTCTGTGAACTCAAATACAAAATATACAGTAAATTTCTTCATAGATACTTTTATAGCTTTGTTATAATCAATCTCAAAGGTTTCTCAGGGAATATTACATTAGATAATTCTATTTTGAAAACTTTTCTAGCAGAATTACATAGATACGCATGGTTCCAAAAGAGATCTATAGAAATATATACAAGTAGAAGTACCCCTGGGAGAGTACCACTATCTTATGTTCATAAGCAGGTACAGAAAACCCCTTACTCCATAGCAGCATAAATAACACGAAGGGCAGGACACTTGAATAGATCCAATGGCTAAGAGTAATAAGTTATGCAGTGCTAGAACAGCAATGTAAAGAGAAAATGTACCAACAAAACAAAAACAAAAACAAGACACATGATGTAAGAACCAAAGAACAATATTGTTCAAGGAATAAGAAGGGACATAAAGACTGGAATGTTAAGAACCTCCTTATTTTTACATAAAACATTTATAGTTGGAAGCCTTACTTGATTGTCATCTACATACTTTTGCTAATTGATTGGGAGAACCTCTACCAAAGAAGCCATGGGGCTAAGACAGGAAGGAGTAGGTGTGGGTGGATGAAGATACTCAGGGACTATATTAAGCAGAGAAGAAAAGTCCAGCTCAGACCCACAAATTCTGACTATACTTACTATGCTCACTCTTCTGCTAAAGTTAAAAAAAGATTAATGTTGACTGTAAGTTCAGAAGTTATTGCCTTCCCTACTGTATATCTTCTGGTACTATCTATATTATTTGTATCTTTTCTTCTTATCTACCCTTCAGTGTTTAAAATTATTCCCATCTGTTTAGAAATGCTTTAACTAGTATCTGTAATCACTGTGGAACTAGTAGCAGAAATGAATTATTTTTAATATATACTATTTACATAAATTGTTTTTACACTATCATTTTACAATTATTTGAAAGCAGCAACATAAAAGGATAGTTTGACATCATCTTAGGAGGGATATTTTACTTGGTGGCCTAGTAGGATGCCATGCTGTTAGTATACCTCATACCACAATCATGTTAATCCTTCAAAGAGAATCAAGATATCCTTTCATTCGTATAACTTCCTGACTCAACATCATTTCTGTCATATTGGGAGGCACTCTGTGGACATAATTTGAGTGAATTGAATGGAAAATACATAAGCAGATGATCGACTCAATCAGAATACCCTAATGAAGAAACATGCTTGAAATAGTATTGCTAATTTGCTATCACTACAAGTAGAAGTCAAGTGAAAGGAATATTCGTTAGTTTGATAATTTTATGCTACAGAATCCTTAATATAAAAATATCTATCTATCAACATACCTATATTTCTATCTGTTGATCTATTTAAAATACAGTATCAATATCAGGTGAAGGCTTGATTCCCAGATGGTGACATGATTTGGAAAGGAGTTGGAAAGTAAAAGGTAAGGAAGGAGGTCACTTGGGCATACTCTGGAAGACATAACTTGGTCCGCAGCCTCTCCACAGCCTCTTAGACATCATAATGTAAGCAGCCTCTATTCTATGTCCCCAACCCCATGATATTCCAGCTTGCCTTAGATGTAAAGGATTTAGATGACCTTGAGCTGAAACCTCTGAAACTAAATTGTTTCACTAAGGCATTTGTCACCTTGGTGAAAAACTGACCAGTCCAGATGCCATCTGGATAAAAGAGGTACATGTTAAATAAAATCATTCATAAGTAAAATAAACTGGTCTACTGAAAAAGCTGTGTTTTCTTTCACTCCAAATAAGGATTATTCACCCGGCTAAAAACCTCTCAGCAATGTCCTAAGGATATCCTTAAATTACTTTGAGGGAAATAAGACATTAAGCTTCCAAACTTACCCAAGTAAAAAGCTATTCGAAAATGTGCAGGGCAGGATAGAGTGTGACTTAGTAAGAGACCATCAGAATGCTTAAAGCTATGGGTTTGACACCCATGAGAGCCAAACATAATTAAAATAAGTATGTATAGCAAATTTGAATGAACTACTAAGACTATGGGTGTTTTAAATGAAAATATTTACATTTTAAATATTTCAGGACTTTGTTTTCATTTTGGTAACTTTCTATAGAAGCAGAAGTAACAAAGTTGAATGGAGAAAATATGGCAATTTTTATATTTGTAAGTATATTTGTACGGTTTTGGTAAAAGTCAGTAATTTCTAATCATGTTTATCTATGATGGTTGAAAAAATTTCAATAATAAGCACAGTGCATACCAAACAAAAAGTGTGCCACTTAAAGAAAACCAACACTTTATATACTAATTTAGAAACATCTAGTCATTGATAAAGCATGAGGGTTTGAAGGCCTTTCAAAAAGATTTACTTCAACGTTCCAACTTTAATTGATGAGATACTACCACTATTTTAAAAAGCAAATTTTTAAATGCAAAGATCTACTACATTCCCATGAGAACACTGGTGTCTTGGCTAAAGATGAGATTGGAAGATTACTGATTATTTTGTCTCTTTCTCTCCTTGTTTATAAATTTTGATTATAGTGAAACTGCGATCTTATTTTGGTTGCCAGAAGTAAATCCTTTCATAGAAACCTAATCCTAATGATTCATTAAAATTATACAACATTATACCAAATTGCTATATGAAAGGTTGTGATTTTCTTTTACTTTTTTCTAGACTTGTTTATTGAAACTTTAAATTTCCTATACATATATACAATAAAACTACTACTGTCTGCTGAGTGGTGGTGGCACATGCCTTTGATCCCAGCACTCAGGAGGCAGTGGCAGGCAGATCTCTGAGTCCGAGGCCAGCCTGGTCTAGATAGAGTTTCAGGACAAGAAGAGTTTTACAGAGAAACCCTGTCTCAAAAACAAACAAACAAACAACAAAAACAAAAACAAAACCCACCACCACTACCAAAACAACCCCATACAAACCTCTACTACTATTAACAAAAAGTAGGACGGGCAGATCTAGACCCAGGGGTCCTGCTCAAACTATGGCACCAGCCAAGGACAATACGTGCAATAAACTTTGAAGCTCTACCCAGATGTACCCAATGGACAGGACATTCTTCACAGTTGAGTGGAAAGTGGGGGTCTGACTTTCACACGAACTCGAGTGCCCCATATACGACCATGTTCCCTGGATGGGGAGGCCTGGTGGCACTCAGAGGAAGAATAGCAGGCAACCAAGAATATATCTGATACCCTATAAGCATATACAGGGATAGGAGGTCCCCCTCAGTCACAGTCATAGGGGAGGGGAGTAAGGGAAAATTGGGAGGGAGAGAGGAATGGGAGGATACAAGGGATGGGATAACCATTGACATGTAATATGAATAAATTAATAAAATAAGAGTGGATTGTGCCTAAAAACAAAAAGTTCATTTGCGTATGGGACCATATGCTTTAGTCTTGTACCATGGGCAATGGAAGCAGAGATCTAAGGTTATCTGGGCTACAGAGTAACAAGACCAGGTCTCTGATAAATAAAAGATTCAATTGTATAAAGAAAAAAAACTTCAGCAATAACTCTATCTCAAACTTGAACCTAATGACCACTCCTACAACATGAAGCCCAACAGTTACATTAAAGGGTGTTTGCCATTATTTATTTTCTATGAAAACACCCTATAGACATGACTAGTAGCTTCATCAGTGCCTATATTTTTCGTGACTATTCCTAGAGCCTTCTCATTTTTTGATTTGGAATTCTTTGGTGATTTTGAGAGCTCCAAAGTAAGTAAAAGATACCAAAAATGCACTGAAACATGACAAACGTATGGTGTTTGGTCTGAATTATAGAAGCAAGTTTAAACATTGCATAATTCATTCCTTGTCTTTTATCTCATGTTCCATTATTTGCTGAATGCTAGTTTGAATAAAAATTGAATGCACCTTCTATGTTAACCATACGTTTAAGCTAAAGGTAATCTGCATTTGAACTTTCTATTTGAATTTCTTTCTACAGCTGTTAATATATTCAGAACTCTGTCTTCAAAATCATAGATGGACCTTAAATAACCAGTTATTTCTTACAGCATTATGAAGCTATGTAACACTTCAATGAAAGTACACTTTCCTGTTGGCTAGTATATAAAGTCATCGTTCCTTCTTCAGCTTCATCTATGTCAGATATACTGCAGGATATTTTTATCAGTTTTCCATTAGTGGATCTGAGCAATTTGTTTACGTTCTTATGACATTTCAAGATAATAAAGCAAGAATATTTATGCTTGGAGGTTTTCAGAAATAAAACTTTCACGATTCAGATTTGTAAAGTATCACAAAACTTGCAAACGACAAAACTTGAGGTAGCCAGACTGAGCTTAAACTGCTCCTGTAAAATGAAGAAAAACATTAGCAAGTTTAAGAAGATCATGCATTCCATCTGGGTGTGGTGGTGCACGCCTTTATTCCCAGCACTCAGGAGGCAGAGGCAGGTAGATCTCTGTGAGTTCAAAGCCAGCCTGGTCTACAAAGCAAGTCCAGGACAGCCAGAGCAACACAGGGAAACCCTGTCTCGAAAAAGCAAAACAAAACAAAAAAAACAGGTTACCAAGAAGAGACTTGATACCCTATGAGCATATACAGGGAGAGGAAATCCCCCACAGGCACAGTCATAGGGGAGGGGAATAAGGGAAAAATGGGAGGGAGGAAAGAATGGGAGGATACAAGGGATGGGATAACCATTGAGATGTAACAAGAATAAATTAATAAAAAAATTTTTTTTAAATTACAAAGCTAAAAAAACATATTAGTCACCATAGACAGTGTCATATAAACTTCTTATATATCACAAATATCAGAATCAACAAATTTACTCTGTTTAGACCAAACCTCCTTGAGAGAATCTGCATGATAAAATAGTTGACATAAGCAAGCACTGAAAACTCTGCTAGGCGTTACAAATACACAAGAGCACACCTGACCTGAGTGCATGTCTAATCAGACAAACCCACAGGAGAAGACATACAGTGATGTTAGAAAGCTTTAGCTACACAGCACTTCGGACAGCCTAATTTTTTAAACATTCTATTAAAATATTTTCATATAAAAGAAATCTGGCCAAATTTAGCTATTGAAATACCAAAACTTATTTTTCATTTTTTAGTGACATTTTTCTTTGCCTTTTACCTTCCTCAAGTTTAAAACAGACACAAGACTTTCTAAAATACCTCACTGTCTTCAAACTGCACAAAAGCCACTGCATTGTGATATGCTTCAAATAAAGACACAGAAATGTGCACAAATGGTGGCTTTCATGCCTCACCCTCGCCTGCCCTTGTCCCCACTCTCTTAGTTGATATGCTTTGACATAAAACACAGATTCTGCTGAGAAAAAGCTGTTCTTTCCTTGGCTCTTCACAAGGCAATAGTGAGGCCCAAAAAACTTTTATACCTTTAAGGTAAATGCTCTGTCTGAAACACTAGTGTGTAACGAATCACCTGGGGTGAATAAAATGTCAAAGTCAGGGGGCGGGGACCCATACTCTGCATTTTAAACAATTACTCCGACTCATTATCACTCAAGTAGGCTTGGGGAAAGACTGCCTTAAAGCCAAGGTATGGAACCTCCTGCCCAAGATACCCAAGCTACAGTAATAGTTCCCTCTCTCAGTCGCTGGCCTCTTTCTTAGCACAGCAGCACTGGCTGCTCACCACCAACTGTCAAACTGCTATCCAGAATTCTTATCTTGCCCTCCCACACTCAACATCCTTTCCAGTGAGGAAGCTCTGAAAGCAAGGTGTCTAGCTGACAAAAGCAGACAGACAGATGCACAGTAGGAAAAAAAAGTGTGGTGTACAGGAATTAGGAAACAAATACAGTAAAAATTAGATTGATTACGCAATATAGGTTTAAAGGTTAAAATCTTGTTTTAAAGTCCATTCATTAGCTAAAGAGGGCAGAACAAGAGACCTGTGGTCTGGCTGCAACTCTGACACTAATTAGCTTAATGACCTCAAGTGCTAATTTTCTTTTCTGTAAATTGGGGGAAATGCCACTGTCTTTGTTTATCTCACAGCAATGTTATGAAAGTGAAATGAACTTTGGTTTGCGAATACACACTGAAAAGTACAAAGCACAATACAATGATGCAAATATTATCAACACATTTCTCAATCAACACAGACCCTAGACATCAATGGAAGTTTATTTGATAACTAAATGTCTTCAAATACCTCAGGGTCTTATAAAAATAAATTCTCATCAGAAAAAAAAAGCAGGTACAGGAAAATTTAGACCCTTAGACATACCCTGAAGTTGATTTTTTGAATATATCCTTGAAATCGGCTTGTTTTAAAGACAATTGCCTCCGTCTCCTAAAAGTGGAGTGCAAAAAAAAAAAAAAAAAAGTCTGGTTAATTGTGGCTTCATTGTACTTGGTTCAAATTTTTCAATGCATACTCTGAAAATATTTAATGTAATTTAACAGGCCGTATTTATAAATTCTGATCATTTAAAGCCACATGGAACATTTTAATACTACATAAGTTAGTTTTACAAAACAGTAATAGAAAAATATGGTTGCATTTGCTTCAAGAAGCTTTCTTAATGTTTCAGAAGCCATAAAATGTAGGCTGTCATTAAATAAAACATTGATTTGTAGCCGATCTACAAGACAAAGCTAATCAAATTAGCATAGAAAGAAACATTTTTTTTTTCAGTAGATATCCCCTCAGCCTTTGGAATGATTTGTCATATTTTTAGCTTTTAAAGCCTAAAGGTCAGTTCTTTTCTGACACACTGCTTTGCCATAAAGACCCAAAAGCAAATGACAACCATTCGATGGTTGCAGAGAACATATGGCTGATGGTTTTCTGGGTTCATTTACTGCCATTTTTCTTGTTTTCACACTGCTTTTAATTAACAAAAACAGGTAAATAGAGGTACAAGCTCCTGTACAGAAAAATTGTGAGACTTTTTTTTGGTGAAGTTTTCTCCTTTTTTATTATATATATATATATATATATATATATATAATTATTATATATATATATATCCCAACATTGGGCAGACACGCTCTTGTACTGCCTCGGGAATGCAGTTTTAAAAATAGAGACTACTACAGAAACACTGCAGTATATGCTGCTGACAGTCAACTCTCCTAAAAAAAATTACAATTTGCTGGCAGATGTTTGAGGCGCTCCAACACAATGCATAATTTATTTGCATTTATTGCATTGATGTTGCTATGAAATTATACCAAAAAAGCATTAACCTTACTAATATTGTCCTTAAAATAAACCATCTCAGATCTTTTCAAAGCACTAGTGCATTATTAAAGTCAAAACTATATCAAAGTCTAAGAGAATCTTTAGAAAGACCTTGACAAAGACATTATCCAAAATATTCTCTTAAGTCTAAAGGCATTCCATAAAATATGATGATTATAGAAATTTTGATTTCTATTTGAAAATTATAAATTCAAGACAACATCTTTCTAAGGGCAATACCATCTCACAGCTTATTTTTAAATATTATGGCTGAATAATATTTTTAAATATTATGGCTGAATAATAAAAAGGTATAATAGATTAAATTCATATTTGTCATTATTTTATTATTAAGCCTTGTCAAGCAAATGCCAATTCTATTACTTCTGTGCTTACAATATACTAAAATATCTTTAAATATAGGTTATTTTATATTCTTATTAATATTATTCCTTTTCTTTGTGTATGTAAGAGCAATCTTGTGTGCCACCTTCTGGTAACTAAGTGAAATTATCTATTTTTACACAAGTCACTATTCTTTATTTTAACTTTTAAAAAATACATATTTCTCAACCTGTATTACATTTATGCTATATAAATAAATCCATTCCACAGTCTGAAGTAAAATAAAAATTCCTTAGAGGCTTTTTAAAAAAGAAATCAAGCTTTACACATGCTCCCTATGATTTTTACATGGTTACCAATATGTCTCCTGAAATCTACAATACATATAAAATTGATTTTTATATACCGCTTCACAGCCACATCTCAAAATCACAGGCTTGCTATTTTAATAAATAAGTAACAGTAGTAAATAAAGAAAAAGAAAGGTCTCTTACCAATAAGCCCATTTTTCTCTTAAGGTTTGAACTCTCATCATTTGTCATGTTCTTGTGGATCCCTCTCTCATCAAATTCTCTGGAGTTTTAAAGTTAAGAGCTGTGATGCACAGCTAGGCTCTGCTACTACACAGTAGCGCACCCCAGTGCATCTGCCTGGTATAGCACATCAGCTGTAGCTCCCAGAAACGGAAACAAGCCTTTTATATGCAAAAGCCTATGTCCTGCACACCTTGCCTTGATAAGAAATTACAGTCAGTGTGGTTGAACTATTTATATTCCATATCTAAACTCCTGATCAAATATGAAAATGAGAACCAAATGAATCCCGAGCTTAGTTCCAGCAAACTGAACAGGAGCAAAACGCTCATGTACAGCAGAGGCAATGTGAGACAAATGCTAGCACCAGGAGCTCTGACTCAGGCAAAACATGCTTACCTAAAAGTAATCTTATTTTTGCAAGCATCACTGTTTTATTATTTGCAATATGGTCTTAAATCTTTATTATCTTTCACACTTTCCCATCTCTATTATAGACAATAATCAATCCTAGGCAATCATTAAGTCCTACATTTTTTTCTCCTACATCAATTTTCCAAAAATCTACCTCCTAATGGTTTGTCTAAACAAATAAGCTACCTCAAAAAAAAAAAAAAAACCTGGACACATGTAACTGTTATCTCTGCAACTCCCATTTTTACTCTCCAATCACATTATTTCTCTATCACTCTTGTAAATAAAGCTACATGTGATAAAAAAAATTAGATTTTGGTAACTACTGAAATCAGCTCTGTTAAGTACATTATTTAGTGACACTGACATAAAGGCGGATGAGACACAAGTCTTTTGGTCTCAAGAAGCTCCTGATTGAGTGAGGCACAAAAACGTGGTACAAGAGCTCCAGCAGCATAGAATGAGGATCCCAAAGCAGAGGGACAATGCAAACCCTGCTGCAGCTGGGGCTAAATACTGACTTGATGTAGCAGGCAGTGGCTGGAAAGGGGGTAGGAGCGTTGAGGGACATGAATTTTAAGGCATACAAAAGACCACATAGCAGAAGACAACACAGGACAGCAAGAAGATTTGCATATCCCCCTTTGTGCTATGAGAAACCATTTGTTGAGTGAGCATAATTAATCAAGCAGTAAGTTCAGCATCAAGCATCCAGTACACCATGGCTGACGGGCTTTCAGCTGTCTGCTATACCAGCCCAGAAATACCGGCATATCAGTCTCTATCATACCCAGTTTTCTTCGTTCTTTCTTGCTTTTGCTCCACAGGTCTTCCTGGCATACCATTTGTCTCTCAGCCTCCTTTTCTAAATGAAATCCACCCTTTTAGATTTACCCCAAGTTGCATTCTTTTGTATGGTATCATCCAGCTTTGCTTAAGAGGGACTGCACATTACTCCGGATGTCTAGGATATAATGTCTAAGAAATCATTTTGATCCTATGCCCATTACATGAAATGGGATGGTTAGAAAGGTAACAATAAGGGCAGAGGACAGAGTATGGGGCAAAGGGAGCTCAAGAAACCCACTTATCAAAGTGACCCAGATATCTAAGTATATACTGCTTTTTATAACTTCTTAAACCATGCTTAAACCTCAAAGGGGAATATTGGAATTGTAGGAGAGATGGGCTTCTATTAGACAGGAGGAGCTTTGCATCATCACTAATTATATTGTATAGATCTAGTTTAAAAAATACAGAGGACAGATGAAAGATGCCAACAGAACACCTAAAAGATGGACAAGTAGACCTTAAAAACAGTTGTGAAGTTGAGGAAAACTGTGACTGCGTTTTTATCACTTGGAGTAAAGCAAAAGAATTCACCTTGAGGGCATCCAGTAAACTAGAGGAATTCACGAAGACCACAGAAAAGGAGATGGGAAATGGAAGCCAGTGTGAATTGTTTTATCTAGGTTCAAATCTTCTAGGATGGGCTGTTAGAGGAGAAAATCAAGGAGTAAGACGAAAGCGCTAATTTTTTAAAGGGTTAACTGTTTGGCTAGCAGTTTAATCTAGGGCAAGAAAGTGTCCTTAGGTGTGTGGACAACAGTGTTCTCACCCTATGGAATCACATTCAGCTTTGTTTCATCGTGTTTATGGATACACAATATCTTAGGATTTATTCAATGATGCAAAAAACCATGATGTTTTCATTTATTTTAAAAAAGTAGGTAATACTTAAAGTGTATGCTCTCTGACTTAATATTTCCCACACAAACATTGTCTATGTACCTTCTTTTTTACTGAGAGTAAAATCCCACAAGTTCCTTTTGTACTAATTTGTAAGGAAAAAAAACACGGAGGGAAAAAGAAGCACGTAACTTTGGAAATGCGCCACACCTTCACAAGGGGTTTTCAGGATGGACTAGGAGGCAGCCAGACAGAAAAATCATCTAATTTGTCTTCATAACAATTTTTAAACTGTATTTTAATGATATTATGGATTGAAAACAGAATAAATAAACCAGACCCTTCACCCATTTAGCTTTGTAGAAAACAAGAGTAATGACCACAGCATTTCCTTTAGGCTTGACAGGAAAGAAAGCAATCAGCTTTACATTCCTGGTTAGAATGCATATTTTACTCAAATGCACCTAGCTAGATCATTTTAAGGTGGTAAAGGGAATGGGGGTGAGCGGTAAGGACAAGAACTATCAATGAAAGTATGACAAGTATCATATAATATGTGTGATTCTAACAAGTGTCTATTAGTCTAGTATAATTAACTTACAGTCCACTTTAAATATCATCTTATCACATTCATGACAACATTCTATCTGCTGATAATATTTAAGACAGCTCAGAATATGGTTGAGTTAGGTTGTTTGTAGAATTTTCAGTCCTTAAATCTATGGATGATGTATTTAGAAAATCACTGGTATAAAGAAAAGTTAGTCTGGATATTTATATCAAAAGTAATCATTCATATTCCTATAGAGCAGAAGTTCATATTTCAGGTTTATTACCAGATTTCAGTAGTATTACCATTCAATGATTGTAGCAACAGAGGCAAAGGAATGAGAGTAGCTAAGAATGCAATAACTGTTGCCTGTGCTTTCATAGGATTAGTACAAAGTGGAAAAGGAGGGCAGAGGACAGGGTTTCCTACTCTGGTGGTTTGAATAGTTATGGTCCCCTTAGCATCATGTGTTTGACAGCTTAGCTCATAGGGGGTGGCACTATTAGGAGGTGTGGCTTTGTTGGAGTAGGTGTGGCCTTGTTGGAGGAAGTGTTTTGCTGTGAGGACAGGCTTTGAGGTCTTCTATGTTCAAGGTATGGCCCAGTGTAGCTCACAGTCTCCTTCTGCTGACTATTGATCAAGATGCAGAGCTCTCAGCTCCTTCTCCAGCACCATGTCTGCTTACATGCCTCTGTGTGTGTGTGTGTGTGTGTGTGTGTGTGTGTGTGTGTGTGTGTTCAGGTGAAACACTCATATACACAAGATAGGTAAATAAATCTCTTCTTAGAAAAATATTATGGAGAGCTGGGCTCAGTGGCATACGCCTTTAACCGCAGCACTTGGGGAGGCAGAGGCAGGTAGATCTCTGCAAGTTTGAAGCCAGCCTGGTCTACAAAGTGAGTTCAGGACAGCCAGGGCTACACAGAGAGATCATGTCTTGAAAAAACAAAAACAAAAAAAGGAGGAAGGTGGGAGGGAGGTAGAGAAGGAAGGAAGGAGAGAAAGAAGGAAGAGTATGACACACATACCAGACAACTACACAGCAACACAATGGACAGAAATTCATACTAATTAATCACTATTCAAAGTAGACCATGAAATCTACATGTTATATTAACCTTAAGTTAATATAGTACTTTAAAAAAGGGCTAGGATATACAGGTTAGCATATTAGTTAATTTACATTTTTTATCATGTTAGATTGAAAAGAACTAGAAACAAGCTAACTAAAATTCCCCAAACACACAGACATTTTTGACTAATAAACAAAAATATCCTCACCTGTCAATTACTTGTCAAGTTGCTTTTCCTATCCAGATACTAGATAATTCAGTTGTTTCAAGTATTAGTTTAAACTCAATCAGCAAATTTTCTATTGTTTTATTACACCTCTTAACTTTGAAGTACCTCATTTTCATTTTCATGTTTACCTGGTCCTTGTGTAGGCAACACACGTGTTAATGTTTCCAGTCATTCTGCCGCTGAGAAAACAAAGGTTTTAAGTGATTCATCTTTGTAACAGCTGCTGAGATAGATGGAAAACAAGAATCCAGGCAACACACACACACACACACACACACACACACACACACACACACACACACACACACACACCCCTAAACAACTGTGCTCTCTAAAAAAGTTTTTCATATAGCAATGGGGAGAGGAACAGGGAGTAGGTGAGGAAGTTATACTATAGCCATTTGACAAAAGTTGCAGAAGAGTCTATCTATACCTGGCCCAGAAATATCTTCCCAATGTCAATTTGGGGTTTCCTTTCATCTATCTATCAATCAGCAACTTCTTGGCGTACATTTTAAGCATGTGTCCAATTAGTTTCATAGATGTTTCTGCTGGGAATTCCATGCTCTCCATATCAACCAAAAAGTCTTCTAGTCATGCGTCTCCTTTCATGATACCCCTTCAACGAAACCCTCCTACACATCCCTTACCTCATGCCTGCTGGGTTCTAGCCTCCTGGGTAGTATATCTCCTACCTCTTTGGATTATAGCTGTTTGTTTCTGTCCCTTCCCCATCTTTCTACACACACACACACACACACACACACACACACACACACACACACACCACATTCTACTCATATAACCTATGAACTGAGGTTGAATTTTCTTATGCTTTTTTAAGACTTAACTCAGTGTCTCACAAATAACAACCCAATAAAAAGGATAAATGTAGGGGAAATCATATCCAGCAGAGGTAGTTTTTTTCCCCTAAATTTAATTTTAATAGGTAAATAATGAATCATTAAAGGGTCTTATCCTCCTCAAACTAAAATATGAGTCACAAGACAGAAATGAAAGACTATAATAGTAAGCAGCATACTGAAAGTGGTTCCTCTCGATGCTTGCGTGATGGAACCTGTGACTGGCAGAATGCTCAGCACAGTAGATAAGTAACTGTGGAGTACATGGATGTGGAGGTGACTCAGTAAATGAGTAATGAACTGTATGGGGCAAAGGAAATTCTTAGCTAGAATAAAAGCAATGCTCATTGTCAATTTTCTAGGTAAATATAAAATTGGCAAGACTTAGAGAAGTGAAGAAATGTAGTTTTACTGCATTATCACCACCTAGTCTAGTGCATATTGAAAAAATGAAGTTGTATCCCCTAAAGCTAGTCATTTCTACAGGCTAGTAATTAAAAATGATAGAAGCATATTCTGTGGATTATTAGATTCTATTAAATTCATATTTCAACCAGTGGTGATGAAAGAACATATTTTAAAATCCAATATTGACAATCCACTAGATGGAGCAAAAATATAAAACAGTAAGTTCAAGCAAGCTCAACGACACAAATTGTATAAAGGACAGTTGACAGTCAACTATACAAATGAGGGACCCTGGTGTTAGCAATCAGGCATCTCCATGACCAGTTGCAGGGTACTTAACAGCTGGATGACTGGCATGTCTACAGCCATCCCAGAAACTCAGCAAAAGCAGGATACATTATCAACAGCCCCCAGGATGCAACTGTCCCCTGAGCCACGGGTGCTTTCTGTACATGCTCTGGGTCACCTTATAAGGAACTCATTCCCCTCCCCCATCTCTCTCTTGTTATCTCCCCAGAGACAGTATCTATAACCCCTCCCTAATAAAACCTCTCACGTGGACTCATCACATAGATCCGCTGCCTAAATCCCAACACCAGGGAAGGAAAGAGACTAACAGAATGGTGTGAAGAAGGAGTGCAACCAAGGGAGCCGATACAGTCAATGTCCATCATATACTCAAAGAAGCCTGTCGTCTTTATGAAACCCACAATGAATATACTCCAATAAACAGGACACAATTAAGTATACAGCTGAAACACAGGAAGGCATAAGGCTACCATGACCTTAGTTTTCAAAATAGAAAAAGACACATTTTTTTTATTAAAGAGCTATGAAACCCTACTCAATTAGATATGTATATAGGTTTAAGGATGTGTCTTTAATCTTTACCTCCAAAATTCCTTGCCTATCCTTTCACACAGACTGACAGGGAATAAGTACCAAGGGTATCAATATAATGAATAATACAATACATTCGACTTCCCAATACAAATACTACTGGACTTCCCACGGGAAGGAGCCTGTTTGCAAAGTGAATTAACATATAGAGTAAGTGAATGGGGGCAGAAGCTGCAGCAGCGATGGGGGCTGACTGCTGCAGATCATTAGCCACTGTCTCTAGTGTGTTTGGGGAAAGCACTGGAAGGCCTGTTGGCTTTCACTAAAAAGAAAAAAATGTAGTCTTAGAATGTAATCATTGAGTTTTGCTAACATCGCACAAATTTGAGGACACAGAAATTTAGCACACAAGGCCTTATGGCCTAGTTAAGAGTCTCAGAAGTAAAAAGGCTGTTAAGAATTTGATCCTAAAGAAAGACCAGCCCATGAGCCACAGAGATTAGTCAGCCAGCAATAAAAACAGACACTAACAATTAAAGGAAGAAGATCCTGGACAATGAAATATAGTAGCCAAAAGTGGGACCCTGCATTAACAAGCCACAACCAAGGCTGAAGTTTGACACCCCATCACTTAAAATCTCCAGGAGCCTCTTTTTTGATTCAATTCTATTCCCTATTATAACTACCAACAATACCACTTTACCCATAACTGCCATCTAGCCATTAGGAAAAAATGACACAACTTATTGCATATACTAAATCTGTGTATGAGAATACACAGGGACAATGTAAGGGGGAACAGTCAAGAAGGGAAATTAAGGAAAGGTTTTCAGCAAGGGTTTTGCAGACTGGAAATACCCTCCTGATGTGGAACTCCCTCTCCCTCCAGCCTCACCCTTTGCCACACATTGTTTGCTCTGTAGTACTGCCAGAAATTATAGCAATTACAGGTTCACTTGAGCTAGCAAGAAGCCTGTTGAAATTACAATGACTATAGCTTCCAGGATGAGGGAGCTATCAGTTATTCACACATTGGTGTGAATGAGTTCAACCAAATCTCTTCAAATAGCAAAGAGCTTTTGCCCTGAGGGAATGAAGCCAGCTGGACTAGGAGAAAGAATTTCTGTCACCCTGGCAATATTAGCTGGGGTACTATTTCAAGAATGTTACCAGCACAGAGGGCTTTGAAAAAATAGTAGAAATCAAGAAACTGGGACTCAGTGAATAAAGATCTCTGCAGCCAATCTAATAACCTGAATTCCATCTCTGGGATCCACATTCTGCAAAGAGAGAGCCGACTCCCAGAAGTTGTCCTTTGACCTCCACAAGTGTTCAGTGGCATACACAGACACCTACACAGATATACATATTTATATATTTAGGAATACATCCATGCACACACATACATACATACATACATACATACATACATACATACATACATACATACATACATACCAATTATAAAGAGGCTATGATTTTGAAATAAAGGAAGGGGTTGGTACATTGGAGAACTTAGAGAGGAAAGGGAAGGAGAAAATAACTGGAAAGTGTGCCGTAGACTAGAGAAACTGGGTGTTGAAAAAATCATACAAAAACAACAAAGCTCAATTTCCCGAACTCTGGCTTCTGGTCCAAAATCTAACACATCTTCCATGACACTCTGCTTCTATACATGGCTGTGGGGCTCAGGCCAGCACTATCCAAGGGGTACACTGACTACTTAAGGAGCTTGACTACAATAATTGTACTTATTGTACGTAGGCTACAAATTTCATCATCATAGATATGATATGAATTTGTTAAAAACTGATTTGCAAGTAAGCCTTTAGAACAAATTCCAATAGATCCTTTGCACAGACTGTGACTGACCTCCTGTTTTCATGGAAGCTCTGCCTGTTCTTCAATTTCAAATATGATTTCAAATTGCATTTACAAAACTCTTCCAGTACTTACCACACAATGTGTAGAGTTGTTTATCACTTCAGCACTCTAAATGAAGACTGTAAGCAAAGCACTACAGGTACGTTCTTCATTCAGTATTCAAGCATTTAAGAAGCATCCACTTTGTACCAGGGACTGTGCTTCAGCTGATGCATTAAGGCTGAACAAATTCAGTTTCCCACTTTCAGTGTGGGGACATTGAGTACATGAGATGTGAAGTAAACATGATACGTTCCGGGTGACACAAATGAACGCAGATAGCCTTAACTGTACTAGGGCAAGAAATCAGAGAACACTTCACAGACGACGCCTGAACTCAGTATTTATAAATAAGCACGAACATGTAAAACATCAAGCCAGAGGGGATTACAGAGGGAGGCTGTACCACTCCTAATTGTGTTAAGGCACAATTCCAACTGTGATGAACTCAGGTTAAAAATAAGATAGTAATAATGGAAGATAGTCAAAGAGATTTCTATGAAGTTGAATATACAAGTCTCATCAGCTAATATTTATCACTTACTATGTGCCAAGTTGTATTAAAAAATATTTCTTCCACTTAGTCACTGAAATTACTTAATCCTTACTACATCATTATGATGTAGGTTTTCATAATATTCCTCTTTCCAAAAGACAAAACTAAGACAGAATAACAAAGTGGCATGACTACAGTTATACAGTATAGTAATATCGGACCTAGAATTTGAAACAAAGCAGTTTAGCTCCAGAAGTCACATGTTCTTAAGTCCCTGGTATATTAGCTTCACATGTTAAAGGAGAGATGGATCCAAGATGACATCCAATTTACTGACAGAAAAAAGATAGATGTAGAAGGGGCTTCCACAGAGCAACAATGTCAACAGTTAAGTTGAGGTTCTAGGATGGGATGGTATTTCTAACCAAATAGGTACCTTATTATGTACTCACTTTGTCCTCTATTTGAGAACTTGGCATATTCATACTCTTGGAATTATTCATAAATGTGACTTATCACCTTTATTAGGATGAGAGCTCCAAAGACAAAACTATGTCTTGTTCAGTTTTTGATGAGCTTCAACTAATATTCAATATGTACTCATTAAAAAGAAACTCCCCATGGTCTTACTACACCCGGGGTCTGTGCTGATGTCCCTGGCCCATGGTACCACCGAAAGCCAAGTGGATCTCCATGATCTATGCTGCAGCCTAAAGCCAGGTTGATGTTTGGGGGCTGTGATGCTGCTGGGGGCTATATTGATGTGAGTGGCCTGTGCTGCCTCCTAAGGCCATGTTGATGTCTGTGGTCTGGGCTGCCTCCAAGACCTTGTCTGAGTCCATGCTCATACTGCAGCCAGGGGGTTGTGTTCATGGTCTGTGCTATTGACAGAAACCATCTGGAAGCCCATACTCCATGCTCCTGCTGACTGTAAAGAGCAAGGAGGCTACTTTGGCAGTGATACTGATAACTGCAAATGCGCAGTTGAGAAAGGAGCACATGGAAGGTTCTGTGACAACTCGTACTTCCCCCACAACCCCCCTCATAGCCTAGATCTGTTTGCTTTTTAAAATTCAGTTATTTACTGAATCATGATGGCTTCAAAAATAAAATAGTTTTAAAAAAAAACCTACAGGCGTGATTATTCAATTTCACATTATGTATATACTATAGAGACTTCAATGTTTCTTTTAATAAAGGCATGTTTCCAGCCTCCATATAAAGAATGCAGAAATGCATTCTTGGGAATGCTGGAGTTCAGTACTAGTAATGCATCTGGTATGAAGGAGATGGTGGTTCCTGATCTAGTCTTGAATTCAACAACAATATCCACCAAATGGTAAGTAACACAGTGTGTTTTCTCTTTCTAGTAATCATTAAAACAGAGAATCTACTCAAATTGTGCTTTCTAATAAAGAACAATACACAATATCTACTAGTAACCTCTAAACTAATAGGAATTACTTCCAAAAAAAAAATAATAGGTATTACCCTCAAAAAGGAAGCTTCCATCTTATCTGCAAGCTAACAATGCTAACAATGTATGGACTCACTGCAAGTGCATGAAAACACACACACACACACACACACACACATACACACACACACACACACACACACACACACACACACACGGGGCAGGGGATATTATAAAAAGCTTTCTGACAACTTTCATGGAGGCTTATCCCTCTTTACATCCCCTAACAATGGATGGGCTCATATGTGCACACACATACATACACCATGGGGGGAGCAGGGGTAGGATGACGAAAGAAAGTTTTCTGACAAATGTGAACTTATCCTAATTTACAACCCCAGAGAATAGTTATGAGTCTGGTGGGCAATGTACAGAAACCAGGCCATAGGCAAATACTAGAAGAAGGACATACATTCATTTAAATGTCTAATAATTTTCACTTAGGAAATGTAGTCATCCTTTGATTTAACAGGATATTCAGGTTCAAATAATAATCACTAATCTAAATTTCTAAACTCTATGTTCCACTTCTTTCAGGGTACAACTAAGCATACCACCCTCTAGAATGTTCATAGACACATGGCAAGTATAATTTATTTTGTAATATACAGACTATCATAAAATTCTTTGTATTTACTCTTGTTCTGAAGTAAAATAAAGTTTTAACTATTTTTCAAATTCAATATCAATTAATATACAAGTAGTACAAAATTTAAAAGCTACATTAAAAATAAATGTTCTATGTGAAGATTCTATCGCCACAGATTCACACAACTGAAGTTGGTTCAAAAATACATAAACACAAATCTGTCCACAAGCAAAATATTTTGAAAGTCATTCCAAGACAATAAAATGATGAGCATAAAATAAATATAAGTGTTAACTATGATAGTATATAAGATGCCTATCAAAAGCCCCGTTAATATCACAGCCATTTAACAGATGACAGCTTAGATCCTTCAAGACCAGGTGGCTCTTGTTGGAACTAAACCATGGATCCTGAGGCCATAATTAAATTCTAATTATCAGGTTTGCTTTAGTCTGATTTTCTCCCCTATTTTAGCACCCAGTATATTCAATCTTATCAAATAATTCTACATGTTTTAATAGGCTATAAGCATCCCTGAGGCTGTCAAAATACCTCAAGGCTTTAAAAATAAGTGGCAATTAAAATATTAAGCACATAAAAGGGGAAGCCATATATGTAATAAACACAAGTAATAACTATTAATCAAAAGGAACCTTTATATTCAAGATGTCATTCATCTATTATCTTTTATATCTCTAACATGTCAACAAGGAAGCTGAAATCCATGGTAGTCAAATGATAGTTTGAAGTCAGCAAAGCTGGGACTAAGAACTAACTTATTTTTTTGAAAACCAAGTTTATAAGGCATTAATAAAGGCAGCTTGAGGGAAGAATAAGAACAATAAAGTTATTAGTAGTAAAGGCAGTAGACATGGAGACAGAGATAAGAGACAACTACACAGCACATAGAGACCTGACAGGAAGAAGTACTCATCTTTATGGGACTGTAAAGCATCACCTTAGAAGAGATTGGAAGTGTGTTGTCTTGATGTTTTTCAGCTACAAACATACAAGGGATACACTGTGGATCACAGAGACTTAAAATTGCCTTCACCTGCCTAGGTCTAATTTCTGAAGGTTAAAAAAAATCAGTGTCAGAGGACTTGAATGGCATGGAGATTGAGTCATGAGAAATTGGTTAGTCATTTATTGAGTATTTGAGTATATGATCGACCCATCAGGTGTATCATATGGTTATTGGGGCTGTGCACTGTAGAGTGTATAAGCATGTACAACTGAGTTAATTCGAAATACAAGAATCATAGCTACCATGAGAAACCAGCACCTCTAAGCCCTAGATTAAATGCCCAAGTGTTTTCCACACAGGACTGGCATCTAGATTTTACTAGAGAGGACAAACCTGTGGCTAAATGAATGACAGAGGTGTGTGTGTGTGTGTGTGTGTGTGTGTGTGTGTGTGTGTGTGTGTGTGTGTTGCTGAATTTTTCAGAAATTCACCATTTATAACATCTGGACTAGACAATTTCCTACTGGAAGAACTCTGCAACAAAGCTATTTCTATGGACATGAGGAGAAACTACAGACTACTAAGTGGAGAAGCGAAACAGCATTGAAGATGTCCAAGGGAAAGCCTGCAGAGCAAACAGACTGACAACAGAAAACAAACCACTCCCTTCCTGACCCAACCATCCAGTCCATCTATTGACAAAACCTCAGTGGCTAGGTGGTAAAGAAAAGGAATATTTAAAGAGGATTAGTCCATATTCTTTTTTAAATTAATTTATTTATATTATATCTCAATGGTTATCCCATCCCTTGTATCCTCCCATTTCTCCCTCCCTCCCAGTTTCCCCTTACTCCCCTCCCCTATGACTGTGATTGAGGGGGACTTCCTCCTCCTGTATATGCTCATAGGGTATCAAGTAAACTTCAAATCCCTACCCAGATCTAGCCAATGGACAGGACATTCTCCACAGTTGAGTGGAGAGTGGGGTATGACTTTTCACACGAACTCTGGTGCCCCATATTTGACCACGTCCCCTGGATGGGGAGGCCTGGTGGCACTCAGAGGAAGGATAGCAGGCTACCAAGAAGAGACTTGATACCCAGTCCATTTTCTTAAAGGAAGAAAATAAAAGGTTTAATTTAAAATTGAAGGACCATAAGTAAGTAACTGACAAATGGCTTATATAGAAAAACTAGATTGTTCTTTTAAAAGCAAGAGGCAAGTTACAACCCATCTATATCACACACTTGTTTTTACCAAGTCCATTTTCTAGACAAACTTGCTAGGACAAGAATGTTGTAACTCTGTTGTTTTTATTCTATTACTCCATGCTATATAAATTATTCATCAAAATTACAAATTAGACATCAAAATGACACATGCCAGTGTGCTCTGCCTAACTAAAATAGGCTCCTAAGTACCAATTTATTTGAATCTTATGATGTGGGGCTTATTAGCTTCACACAATGGATAGGAATATAAACGACAAACCCCAAAGTTAGCTCACTTCGATGGTTGACATGGCCATTTCTCCACACAGATCAGCCTTCATTAAGGGTCTGTTATTCAATATGGCCAAGTAAAGGCAACAAAGATGACGTTCCAGGTCAGAATCCATACTGCTCAAAGAAGCCTAGCCATAATTAGATACTGCAGATGTATTTGGGCTGCAAAATTATTTTCTGCACCAAAATCCCAAAATACTGCAAGATCAAATAAATTTCATCTACTTAGATTAAAAGTATATCTGAGGAATGTTGCAACCTCAAAATTATGCCCAACATGCACTTATTTCAACAAAATAGAAAAAGGTATCTTTATTGGCTAGGAATAAATATGAAAGTAAAATTACACTCACTTTAATAGTTTTCAAGGGAATAGTTCCCTAGAGCTTAGATTTTATGAACCAGTAAAATTGACAAAGAGAAAGGAAAGGAAGAGGAAAATAAAGACTCATCTAACTTATTGGGGTAGAAACTTTGTTTGACTAAACAAGAACTTTTTCTCCCAGAACACACTATGTAGTCCAGACTGGCCTCAACTCACATAAATTCACCTGCCTCTGCCTCCTAAGTTCTAGTATTAAGGCATGAGCCACCACACCAAACTTAAGCAAGAACATTTCAAGAGGGAACCCTTATGCACATTTCAAACAGAAATATTTGGAGATCAAATGTGCCTTCTTTTCTTTCTTGTAATTTATTTGGCATCAAAATCTGAGCGGACTTGAAGTCATGTGAAAGTAATTCCTGGCCTGAACTGGCATGAGGCTAGCTATAGGCTTCTCCCACTTAGTGTTAATAGTCCTCAGCTACCCCGTGGAAACATTACTGTGACTGATTGTGACACATCACTGTAAAAAAGAGTCTACTGGGACTGCTATTACATAAAAGATAGGTTATCTTTCAGAAAACTAAAATGAACAGATTTCAAGATATACTTCCCGGCGAGTATTTCTGCACTAAGGGTCAGATTCATAATCTGATTCCCAATCTAATTCACAAGATACACAATCATTGGTCTCCAAGTTTTCACCAAATCAATAGGATTTAAGCAGCCAACAAGTAAGAACAATCTCAGAAAAAAAGAAAGCTAGCTATCCTTTATAAGCACAAAAGTTAACTTTCTACAGATCTGTGTTAACTAGCATGTCATAATATTACCGTTGAAAAGCATCGTATTAGATGACTCTATCTCCCAAATATGACGCTCAGAACTCTTTGGTGTTGTGAGCAGTATGGTCCCTATGGAACAAGAATGACAGGAGTCTGTAGATAAACTCTATTTATAAAGCAAAAGAGTCGGTAGTCATGGGTAATCCATCCAACAGCAGAATTTTCAGGTTGCACACTGGAATTGTCATGACAGTACAAACTAGAAGGATATGCAAGGCTGGCTCAAGGGTCAGTGAAAAGGTTCTTTTACGCTGAAAGAACTAATATGGCTAAATGAACATGAATGTAGAAACTCGAAGAGGTTTCCTCATTGTCAACACTAGGAAAGCCTGAAGGAAAAATCACCAGCGAGTCACTTTGCCACAAGAATTTTGTGCCACTTAAGGCCTTTGCTTATTCTCTGATACATATCAAACTCACCCAGTAGATGCTAATGAGTCAAATGTCCAACTGTTTAAGATGGAGGAAAATTTAAGCACTCTTATAAGGCCCACAACTTGTATCAATAAACAAGATAATGCAGTAACTTTGACAGCATTTAATGAGTTTCCACATGATAGAAGTCACTACACTAGCCTTAGAAAATGAGCGACTAGAGATGAGCATCTCAGTCTCCTTGTGGGTTTTGTGGTCTATGCAGGTGACACAAATTAAAAAGTTAAACAGCTAAGGGAAGCTGAGTACTCTGGAAGCAGAGGTTGGAGGGTTACCACTGGAGTGTAGTCTGGGCTACATAGCAAGTTCCAGGCCACTCAGAGATAGAGAATGAGACCATGTCTCCAGATACAATATATATATTTGTAATATATGTGCTAATATAATATATAATATAATATACATATATATTTGTTATATACATGCTAAGTGTATAATAGTTGTGCAATAAAATGCAAGAGAATAAATTTCATATGATTTGCCTGCAAACAGGTCACATGTTAATTGTCCATCAGAAGTAAAGACATGGAGTGTGAAAACAAACCTTTTAAAGGCCTTAATTGAAGAAACAGCTACAGTGTCTCCCCTAACATGAAATTTAAAATATAAATATTTCCAAATTATGAATTAGTTATACAAGGAAATCCAACAAAGATATAATTGTGTTACTAGTGAATCTTATAAGTGTGAAATATTAAGTGTCTTTATTCCCTCACTGCTTGATAGCTATATCTAGTTGGTACTCTGACTGTGTGCTTAATCTACTTCTGGAGAACCCAGTATTATCACAGAAATAAAGAATGTGAAATATTCAGGGAGAGTAACTAGGCTGGAACCATAATCAAAATAAGAAGTGGCTACAAGTTGCTTAATAACATAATAAAGTAATCTCAACCTGTGGGCCATGGCTCCCGCAGTGGGCTGCATATCAGATATTTACATTACAAGTCATAACAGTAACAAAATTACAGTTGTGAAGTAGCAACAAAATAATTGTATAATTGGGGTCACCACAGCACAAGGAACTGTATTAATGGGTCACAGCATTAGGAAGGTTAAGAACTACTGACCTATAGACATGGAGGGAGGGCTGCAAAGAGAAAGAGAGGTAGAAGGAGGGAGGGAAAATATGTCAGTAGGTGGATGTGGAGAGTCAGTTTTCTCCTATCATGTAGGTTCTATAAGTTGAACTGAGGTTGTAAGGTTTAGGAATAGGTGGCTTTACCTACTGAACCCTCTTAACAACCCAGGAAATGAAACTTAAAAAAAAATGTATCTGGGCTGGCCTTGAACTTGCTATGCAGCCGGGTTGATCTTGATCATTTGATCTTCCTGACTCTACCTCCACAGTTCGGGGATACAGATGTGTGTCACCATACTTGGTTTATGCAGTGCTGGAGAGTAGACCCAGGGCTTTGTAGATGCAAAGCAAGCAAGCACTACTTAATATTAATATAAAGAAAAGTATTCAAATTCTCAATCAAAATTCACACAATTTATCATAAACAGAACATGAACTCTGACTTCAAGAAAGCATCTCTGCTAGTTTGAATAGGAATGGTCCAGATAGACTCAAGTGTTTGAATGCTTGGCCTATAGGGGATAGCACTGTTAGGAGGTGTAGCCTTATCAGAGTAGGTGTGGACTTGTTGGAGGAATAGTGTCACCTTACAGCTTTCAGGTCTCATATGCTGAACCTATGTGCAATGTAACTCATAGTCTCCGGCTGCCTACAGATCAAGACATAGAACTCTCAGCTCCTTCTCCAGCACCATGTCTGCCTGCATGCCACTATGCTTCCTGCCATGATGATAATGGACTAACCTCTGAACTGTAAGCCAGCCCTAATTCAATGTTTCCCTTAATAAGAGTTTCCATGGTCATGGTGTCTCTTCACAGCAATAAAACCATTAAATAAGAAAACATTTTTTATAAATACCACCACACAAAATTTTTGTGAGATAGACATACATTAATTAGAAGCATATTATTCATTAAAAATTAGGTCATAGGGGAATGGAGAGATGGCTCAGTGGTTAAAAGCAATGGCTGCTCTTCGAGAGGTCCTGAGTTCAATTCCTGGCACCTACATGCAGCTCACAACTGTCTATAACCCTTTCACAGACATACATGCAAATAAAGTAAATTATTTTTTAAATTATGGTCATGTATGGGAAAAAAGAAATGAGAAACCAAAATATGGAAACTGTTCCTTCTTTCTCTTCTGCTTTCTGAACACCTTAGTCCAACACCCACTAATAGACTAATCCAAGTAGACTTTCTGGGAGGGGAGCACTAAAGCTGCTCCAGCTAGAACAAAGGCAGCAAGTAGTACTCTGACCTCAACATATGAGCTGTAGCACATGCGTAATCCACCAGCAGCACTACACACACATTATAAAGTTGCAAAGTCCCCTTTACCATGAGCAGTATAATAGTCATGGATTCTAGGGATTATAATATTGACACTCTTAGAGGGTATGGTTTTGCCTATCATAGGTAGCACTTGCCAGTTTCTTTCCTGTAATGGTATTTTCAACATATACTCAGCTTTCATGGGATGAAATTCCATCCTCTGGATTAGACAGATATATACGTGTGTGTGTGTTTGTGTGTATATATACATATATTTCTACACATAAATGTTCACATATAAACTCACAAAACTCACAACAAGAATATGGAGTTCTTCAAGGAACATTTTTCCCTTTTATATTTTTTACTTATCTATATAATCACTAGTGGCTAATTCTATGACAGGGATGTGCCTAGTGCCCAAGAATATGGGAGAATAATGGTTAATTCATTTACCTTTTCATTTAGCAAATACTAATTGAGCAGCAAACCATAGCTATAGGTATCACAGTGCATAACAAAATCAATAAGCGAAGAAGAGCAAAAGGAGAAATTATGACAGCTGAAACAAAATCAACCTAAAAATTAGTATTAAGAACTTATTTGTTACACAGAGAAACTGTCTCGAAAAATCAAACAAGAAATTATTTGTACCATGTAATAATTTAGGACATGCAGCTACTTGCATACTACAAGTTTTTATCGGCATGTGAAATTTTTCTAGGAAGGAAATAAAGGCACAACATGCAGTGTAGCAAATCAGTATTTCTATTTAAACATTCACTATAAGCTAGGAATTTAACTCTTAGATATATTTCATTTAACCCACATATATGTATATACGCATGTATGTATATGTACATGTTTACACATATAGACATACTACATACATATTTATCCTATATAATATCATATTAGTTTAGAGACAAGACAGAATCAGGGAAGTGGAGGAACTATCTATAGTTTACATAGCTAATAAGATCTGGAAGGGAGAAGGTAGGGTGGGACTGAGTGGAGTGGAGGGATGTAAAGTGTGAGAGAAGAAAAAATAAAGAAAAAGAGCATGGTGGCACACACCTTTAATCCCATCACTCAGGAGGCAGAGGCAGGTGGATCTCTGTGAGTTCAAGGCCAGCCTGGTCTACAAAGTGAATCTAAGACAGTCAAGGCTACACAGAGAGCCACCAGGTCTCCCCATCCTGGTGGTACTCAGAGAAAGGATAGCAGGCTACCAAGAAGAGACTTGATACCCTATGAGCATATACAGGGGGAGGAAGTCCTCCTCAGTCACAGTCATAGGAGAAGGGAATAAGGGGAAAATGGGGGGGAGGGAGGAATGGGAGGATACAAGGGATGGGATAACCATTGAGATGTAATATGAAGAAATAAAATAAAATTTTTTAAAAAAGGAAACTCAGAGAAGCCCTGCCTCGAAAAAATAAAAAACAAAACAACAAAACAACAACAACAAAGAAAGAAAGAAAAGAAAAAGAAAAAGCAGGGCTTAGATGGAATGTGGTAAGCACCCCTACTCCTAACTTAAATCACCATATCAGATCTCATTCTATTATTAGAATTTGGTAACATTCAACAGTGCACCAAATGACCAGAATGAACATACATTGAGGTCTTAATAAAGATTTTCCATGTGTTTGACAACAAATAAAAATTATGTAACACAGCCTACCATCCTAAATGGCAGAACTGGGAATAATAAACTTTTAGCCTGGGATTCAGAAAAAAAGGTTTCGACTAAAGACATAAAGTCATCAACATATGGGCAAAGATTAACAGGATGGCTGCAGATGAGACTGTATAAGAGGCAGGTATAGAATTTGATGAAAAGTATGAATAGTATAAGACCTGTGGTAGAAAAAGAGAAATCTAATAGTATTTTTCCTCCCTAGGAACAGAAAAACTTGTATGGTCTGGAAAGTTCCTCTGTATGGCATGACATGCAACACCACCATCATGTACTTGCCATTTGCATAAAAACAGATAGCCTTTCAGTGATGGGAAAATACAATAATACTTTGGATCTAGCGTAAGATCTTATGGCAATATAGCAGATAACTAAACTTCACATGATTTCTGAAGAAAATGAACCAACTGTATAAAAAGCAAATGACCTCAGTATTTTAGGTTTTACTCTCTGCCTAATCCCCATATCCCTCTACTCGGAGAATGCTTGAGTTACAATCAAAAACACAAAAATGTCTTCAAATCAGTTACGGACATAAATCTTGAAAAAGTAACAGGTCAGATCTTTGGTCAGTGATAATTTTTAAATTTATAGCATGGCAGTAGTACCAAGGTTGTCCTCTTGTTTTAGTCAAAATTCAGCCCATTTGTCAATACTGAGATCAAATTTTATGTCCTTTGATCAGCCAGGGTCAATTGGCTTCTGACTTATTCAAAACATTTATTATATGACATTTATTTTCACAGAGAAGTGAAGTAACTTGAGCTTGTTAATACCTATGATGTTGTTCATTCAACTGTTTGAGAGCATGAACGGCTTACTAAATGCATTTTCAGTAATGCATTTTATCATTTATGCTATATAATGCATTGTTTAATGTACAGTAGTTGCCCATTAAGTACAGAATTGGGAGCACTGATGACCAATCAATTCTTGCTAGTGATTTTGTTTGATTAGATGGTTTAAGGAGGTTTTCATGTATTTCTTACAATCAGCCATCTCATTATAATTAAGGAACTGGATCTTGGCAATCTCTAGAAGTGAGGTGAAATAATTAAGTTTAGTTTAGATTCTAGAAATAGCTCAGATTTGTTTTGTTTTGTTTTCAGTTCTTTTTCACACTTTTTTCCTTTGGGGCCTAGATATTTTAACTGGTATAATATATAGTCACTTTGCCCTCATTCCCTGTTTCTGTGCCACAACTAGTTAAGTTTAGTTAACTGTTAACTAGTTAACTGTTTAGTTAATTAGACCTGCTTCCAGGATACCTGCCTAGATCAGTCGGTAAAGCTGCCTCATATAATTGATAATATAATTGTGGTTACTTATCTAAATTTCACAAAATTTAATCTATTAGTAAAATTTATGTTCTTATATTAATTTTCTAATTTTTCAGGTTCCTGACTTGTTTGGATTGAGCTTGTGAGCTTAAGTGCCTTACATATAAGATTTGATTTAATTTTTGTTGCCTATACAATGATCTAGGGCAAAGTTATCCTTGACCAGCAGTTTTAGCCTTATAATTAGACCGTGGCAGGTAATGTAAGTGTTCTGTCTTATTTCTGAGAATTTTCAAATTATGTTCATATAGGTCCTATGAACTATAGTTGAGATTATTCCTAAATATTTATGCTTTGGGCTATTTTACATGGAATGGTTTTCATTTAATCTTCGAAGTAGCCAGTACTACTACCAATAAAAGGTACTGTTATTTTAATTTCATTTATATCAAATTGCTTTGTATACTCCTTTATTGATTATTTTAAAATCTTGTGTAATGTTCATAGGTATATGAATATATTCTCCTCTAGCATCTGTTTATATCTTTTATGGTATACATTTAAGGTGTAGATTATGGTGTTTTAGTATACATCGTCACAGTGAAACAATTACTAATGCTCAAATTAATTCACATTTCTCTGGTGGTTTGAATAGAAATGGCTCCCACAGACTTATGTGTTTGAATGCGTGGTCTATAGGGAAAGACACTATTAGGAGGTGTCGTCCTGTTGGAGGAGGTTTGGCCTTTGTGGAGGAAGTGGAAAACTGTGGGGGCAGGCATTGTGGTCTCCATGCTCAAGCTCTGCCCCCAGTGTGGTTCACAGTCTCCTGCTGCCTAAAGACCAGGATGTAGAACTCTCAGCTCCTTCTCCAGCACCATGTCTGCCTGCACACTTTTTGCCATGATGATAATGGACTGACTAAACCTCTGAAACTGTAAGCAGCCCCAATGAAATAGTTTCCTTTATAACAGTTTGCCATAATCATGGTGTTTCTTCACAGCAATAAAACCCTAAGTAAGACAATTTCCATCACCTTCCATATCTGTCATCTTTGCCTGAAATCTACTCTCCTGGCAAATTTTCATCAAACACTGCAATATCAACTACTATGCTCAAGCTGCACGTCACACATCCAGGACTTTGCAAACTACCTAAGTATAAATGTGTACCCTATGACCCACTTCTCTCCATTTCTTCCTACCCCCTGTCCATGGTTACTACCTTTCAGCTCTGAGGTTTGTTAGTTCTTCCTTAGAGCCCACAGTGAAATTGACGTTTGTCTCATTTCACTTTGTAAAATATCTTCTGGTTCATCCATGTTGTGGGAAATTGCTGTATCCCTTTAAAAAAAAAGAATGGAGACTATTCCACTATGATTTTGTATAGGACAATTTCTTTGTTCGTTATACAAAAGGTAGTTTTCTATCTCTTGGATATTGTGAATGATGCTATCATGAACATGGGTCTATATTAAATAATGGTGATGATGGTCTTCTCTGTTGCTGCTTAAAAACAATCGTTATATTTTACTAACACTGATGTTGGAATTACTTCAGAAAAAAAGAATTTTATATATTAAAAAGGAAAATGTGTATCTTTTTAAGAGCTCTTTTTTCTTAAAATGGACATCTGATCTTTTTCAAGTACCTTTAGCATTTTATGTTTTTCTTACAAGATGAGTAACACAAGGTTAGTATGAATAATTTTTATATAAGTTCAGTGAAGTATTCTAACTTAAAAGGTTAATTTCTTCATATATTCCATAATATACTTGGTTTTTCTTTATCTAGAACTGGAAATTGTCTCATAATTTGCATACATATATATGTACTTTTTGGATATATATAGATATACATATATACCCTTTTTCCTTATGTTTTGGTGAGTCTGAATTGTGTACCACTACATAGTCTCATCATTTTCTATATTCTAGATGACTTTTTTAATAAAAATAATTATCTTTTTTGTCAGAGTGTTCATATTCATAACAGAAAAGACCATGAGATAAAGATATCAAGTCACTACGTTATCAGCTAGAGATCCTAAGATCAGTTCCTGAGCTTCACCAGACTTCACCTCACCTACCCATTCAGTTACCATGCCAACGATAACAGCATTGAACTTAACACTGAAATTACAAAATGATTTCCTTTTATACAGTGACATTATTAATTAGTCATATTCAATATGAAGGTTAGGCCATGTTCATATCTTTTATGGTCAATAGTGTACTTAAAATGTGAAAGTGAAAATTCTATAATTTTCTAAAGAAAGACTGAAATTGGAGAGAGCAGAAACTTCTTGGGAAAGATGCAAAAATCACTAATCATAAAAATTTTAAAAGACAAAATGTAACTCCAAAGAAAAAATGTGCATTTCTCACTAAAAGAATAAACTGTGTGAGGCCCTAGATTCAATCTCCAATACCACAAAAAAAGAAATAGGAAAATAGAAAAGCAAGACCGTAATAAAATATGTACACTACATATAATTCCATATACAAAGTAAATTAAAGTCCTCTGAAAGTTAAAAAAGTAAAACAACTCATTTTAATCATGTAGAAGACATAAAAATATATTAAAATGTCCAAATAGCTAACAAATACACAGAGGCCAAATGATTACAAATGAGAAAAATGTAAAGTGATAACCACAACTAGGAACCTCTTTCTAGTCAAAGAAAGTCTAAAATTAAATATATTGACAATGCCAAGAATGAGTGGTATACATATGTGCCTACTGTATATCCCAGAAATTCCATTTTTAGTATTGTGTCTGTTATGATTTGTATCTTGATTATTATCCCAAAAGTCATGTGGTAAAGGCCTGGTTCTAACTACTGGTAAAATGTTAGGATGTAAGTCCTGCCCTTCCCTATCCCTTTATTTGCTGGTGTCAATGAGATAACACAACCTCTAAATACCATGATGTTCTAACTCACATAAGGCTCAAAGTAATGGAGCCAGCAGAGCCTGAACTGAAACTTCTAAAACCATGATCCAAACTAAAGCTTCTTCCTTGTTTGTATATGCATGATATATGTGTGTATGTGTAAGTGTCTATCCATGTTCATGTGTGTGAATGTGGATATGTACATGCTACAACACATGAGTAATCAGAAGAAAAATTTTCCATTTTGCTTGAGACAGTCTCTTTATTTCATGACTACCTATGCCAGGCTAGCTGGCCCAAAACTTTCCAGAATACAGGCACAGATTAATAGTGGATCTGGAGATTTGAACTAAGGTCTCCATACTTGTGTGGCAAGTGTTTCCCCATTAAGCCATTTCTTCTGTTTCTTTCCTAAGTTAATTTTCTCACTTATCTTGTCAAGGCAATAAAGAGAGGACTAATAACAATATCTAAGAAAAATGAGTACATATTCAAAATAAGAAAATTACAGAAGGGTATTTATTAGTAATACATTTGCTCATAAGACCAAAACATTTAATGCAATTTAGGTACTTTATCAACAAATACACAGGGTAAATTTTGATATATTTTTAAATGGAATATTAAATAATAAAAAGGTAAATGCAACAAGGACTTCAAAATCTCCTCATATATTCCCATATTTTTCTTTGTTGTTATTTTTTCCTTTTTATTGAAAATAGTTTTTTTCTCACATAATATATCCTAATTATGGCTTCTCACTTTCTCCCTCTACTCCTCCCAGATCCTCCCCACCTCCCCTCCCCTCTGGGTCCACCCGCTCCTGTCTCTCATTAGAAAGCAAACAGGATTCTAAGTGATAATAAAATAAATCGTAATAAGATAGAAAACTAATACACCAGAATAGAAGAAAACAGAAGAAAATGAGCCCAAGAAATGGAACATGAAACAGATATAGACACATGACCCATTCATTCATAGACTCAGGACTCTAATAAAAACACTAAACTGAAAGTCCCAATATATGCAGAGGACCTGTAGGATAAATATATAAGATATATTAATCCAAGCACTCAGGAGGCAGAGGCAGGCAGATCACTCTGAGTTCGAGGCCAGCCTGGTCTACAAAGTGAATCCAGGACAGCCAAAGCTACACGGAGAAACCCTGTCTTGAAAAAAAAAGATATAAACATTTTTAAAAGAAAAAGCCCTGACAATACATTATGAGACAAGGAACCTGTAAAGATGCCATTGGGTTTCTTTTAGCGATCTACTACTACTGGGGATGCAGCCTGCCCTTAAGAGTAGATTGTCTCCACCGTGAGAATCCCTTGGAGAAAAATAAATTTTCATTTGCAAGTGGCATTCTATTGGAGATTGCTCCCTTTGGCCAACAACTCAATTAGATATAATCCAATCCCATTTCTAGAAACTTCATTTGGTCACAAGAAATGGCCAGTTAGTACTCTGTCTCCCAGTTATTTGCTATTTTATCTAGATACCCTTCATATATGTATATATTTTAGGTTTATATTTTATTGTTTATATGTTTATATGTGTTTATATGTATACTCTTACATATACATTTTAGATTTATATTCTTACTTTAATAGGTTTCCATACTGCCCCTCAAATGGCCCTTAATTTTACCTGTCTCTCTTCAATTTCCCTCCTTCGTCCCTACCTTCCCTTCCCACCCCACTTGACTCTCCCATTACAGTCTCTGTGGCCTTCCATTTGTACTTATCTATTCTATTTCCCTTCCCTAGAGGTATGTATCTGCCTTGTCATAGTCACTTACCCTATACCTAACCTCTGTCGTTCTACAGATTGTAACTTGGTTACCATTGAATTAACAGATAATATCCACATATAACTGAATGTATATTGTATTTGTCTTTCTGGGTCTGGGATACCTCAATAAGGATCATTTTCTTTTTCTAGTTCCATCCACTTAGCAGCCAATTTCTTGATTTAATTTTTTATTTTAAATGTATTTCTTTTTAATTTATTCATTTTATATCCTGATTGTAGCTCCCCTCCCTCATCTCCTCCTGGTCTCACCATCCCTCCCTCTTCCTCCTCCCATAAAGTCACTGGATTCATGCGCTAGACCCATATCACTGGACTGTACTGCTCCTCTTACTGACTTTTTAAAAAAAGATGTATTTATTATTTACACAGTATTTGCCTGCATGTATGCCTTTAGGCCAGAAGAGGGCACCAGACTTATTATAGATGGTTATGAGCCACAATGTGGTTGCTGGGAATTGAACTTAGGGCCTTTAGAAGAGCAGTCAGTGCTCTTAACCACTGAGCCAGCTCTCCAGCCCTTGATTTTAATGGCTTAGTAGTATTCTATTGTATAAGTGCACCACATTTTCTTTATCCATTCATCTGTTGTTTCCAGTTTCTCGCTATTATGAACAGAGCAGCAAAGAACAAGAACATGGTGAGTAAGTCTCTCTGTGGTGTGATAATGTGTCTTTTGGGTACATGCCCAAGAGTGGTATAGCTGGATCTTGAGGTTGATTGATTGAGAAACTGCCACAGTGATTTCCCTAGTGGCTGTATAAGTTTGCACTCCTATCAGCAATGGCTGAGTGCTCCTCTTACTGTTTGACATGATGAGATAGCATTTGTTTATTGATCTTAACCATTCTAAATGGGTATAAAATGAAGTCTCAAAGTAATTTTGATCTACATTTTCCTGATGACTAAGGATGTTGAACATTTCTTTAAGATTTTCGCAGCTTCATCTTTGGAAAGTTTTCTGTTTAAATCTGTATCCCATTTTTAATTAAGTTGTTTTCTTGATATCTAGTTTTTTTATTTAATAGAGTTGGTAAAACTATTTTCCTGTCTGTAGCCTGAAGCTTTGTTCAAATGATAGTATCCTTGACATTCAGATGCTTTTCTGTTTCCTGAGGTCCATTTAGTAATTGTTATTTTTATTACCTGAGCTGTTGGTGTTCTATTCAGGAAGTCTTTTCCTAAGCCAATGAGTTCAAGTCTCTTCCCCACTTTTTCTTCTATCAGGTTCAATGTATCTGATTTTATGTTGAGGTATTTGATCCATTTAGCGTTGAATTTTATATAGGGTGATATATATATATATATTCTTCTGCATAAAGCCACCCTGTTTGACCAGCACCATTTTTTGAAGATGCTGTCTTTTGTCCAGTGTGTATTTCTGCTTCTTTTATAAAAATTCAGGTGCTCACAGGTGTGTGGATTTGTGTCTGGTTCTTCAATTCAACTGATTGATAAATCTGTTTTTTGTTACAATACTGTACTGTTTTTAACTATTGCTCTAAAGTATAGTTTGAGGTTGAGAATGGTGATACCTCCAGCAGTTCATTTATTATTCAAGACTGTTTCAGCTGTCCTGGGTTTTGTGTTTCTATATGAAGTTGAGAATTGTCTTTTCAAGATTTGTGAACAATTGTATTGTGTTTTGATGGGGATTATATTGAATCTGTTGATTGCATTTGGTAGAATGGTCAAGTTTCCTATTTTAATCCCACTGATCCATAAGCATGGGAGATCTTTCTATCTTCTAATATCTTCTTCAGTTTCCTTCTCAATGTCTTAAAGTTTTTTATCATCCATGACAAAATGATGAATCAAAAGACCAAGAATCTAGTAGTTTCTCAGTCCATAAGTCTGGGTATCTCAGCTCATCTTCAGTATATACAGGGATCCTACAGAAGTAGGCTCTAATGTCAGTGAAGGGAAGAACTTGATAGCAAGACAAGAGCAAGCAGACAAAGATCATATGTCCTTATATATAGGCTTCTAGCAGAAGGTGTAGCCCAGATTAGAGCTGAGTTTTCCTGCCTCAAGATCTGGATTAAAGGTCTGTATTTCTTTTCTTTTTTTATGTTATAAAGAAGTTTATTAAATGAGCATGGGGAGAGAAGGAAAGGGGGAGGGGTAGAAGAGAGAGACAGAGACAGAGACAGACAGAGACAGAGAGAGGAAGAGTAAAAGGAGTAGAGAAAGGTCTGTATTTCTACCTCAAAGATCTGTATTAGAAGTAGATCTTTCCACTTCAAATTAAGCAGAAATCTCTCACATGTGTGCTCACTATTTGGGGGGTTTTAGTTCATTCCAGATGCAGTCAAATTAACAAACAAAAATAGCTATCCCAAAAGTTTTGCTGGGTATAGAAGTCTGGGCTGGCATCTGTGTTCCTTTAGAGTCTGTAGCACATCTGTCCAAGACCATCTGGCTTTTAGAGTATCCATTGAGAAGTCAGGTGTGATCCTAATAGGTCTGCCTTTATATGTTACTTGGGCCTTTTCCTTTGTAGCTTTTAACATTCTTTCTCTGTTCCTTATGTTTAGTGTTTTGATTATTATGTGCCAAGGAGACTTTATTTTCTGGTCCAATCTACTTGGTATTCCATATGCTTCTATGATTTTGTGGAAAATATTTTCTGTACCTTTGACGTGGGTTTCTTCTCCTTCCTCTATTCCTATTCTTAGCTGTGGTCTTTTCATAGTGTCCAAGACTCTGTGGGGTGGGGGAGGAAGATTGATCCACTGAGATAGGAGAAGAGGACAGTGAAAGCTGTAGTGGGTGGTGAGCAGCAGGGATGGGATGAGAGTGGAGGACTGCATTTGGAGAAGAGGAAGAGGAGGTGAGATCTGCAGTTAGCCTGCCTGCTTTCCTGCCTGGAGTCTCCTCTGTCTTTTTACCCAACACACTCACAAATGATTTTTATTATTTTTACTAATTTCTGTGTTATTTAATAAATAGATCTTACCATTCTCCTATATGGATCAGTATCACAACCTTTCAAAGATCATAGCGCATATCTCAATAAAAAGGCACCTTGTCAATTATTACTTAATGGGATTGTTCTGTAAAACCCATTGTATGCTGTATATCAAATAGCCAAGACCCTTTCTGTCTTAACCATTCCCATTTTTGTCTTACAATTCAACTCTTTTTTATAACATCCAGAAATAGGAATCACAAATACATAATGGAGATATGTTCTGTGAAATACATCATTAGGTAATTTTACCAATGTATGTATAACATACAGTATATCTACATATTTATCATATCTATACAAACTTAAATGGCCAGTAACTAATCAAGAGACATTGCTAAAACTCTCAACATGAGGTTATTGCCAATACAACACAATGTACTATCTTATAATAAACATTTTATATAAATAGTAATAAATTATACAATAATATCAAAAGAATAGTTTAATGAACATACAACCCAGTAACTTAGTCATTTATTATCACTGTGAATTATAATATCTTGCACACAACTGTAATAAGGTAAACTTGTATACAAAATGCTGAAAAATAGATTCATTTCTACCAGCATCGCCACAAAGACATAAGTAATGAAATGTCCTATGTTATTAGGATAGATGCAGAGGGCTATAGGGCTTTTCACCTCCATTATAATCTTATAGGACCACAGATGTATATGCATCTATCATTCATGTAAGTTATGTGTAAAGTATGACTGTGCCACATTTTAATAATTACAATCCCACATTCAAAGTTCAATAATACCAGCACTTACACACCACTTACTATTTGCTAATCCTGCTACCAACTGTGTTCTCCATCTCTCTCCTCATACACATTATAAGCAAACACATACCATACTATATGTATTTCATCTTCACAATCATCTTGCAATACAGGTATTATTGGCTCAACTTTACAGGTGATGAAATTAAGTTTACAACAGCTAACATTTCTCAAGACCGTACTCTCACCATGCATAATGACCAGAACATAAAGAACTCTGTGGAACATGCTATTCCTAATGCATCACCTAAACTGTGCAATCAAACTACTAGAAAGAATATTCTTTCACACCTGCACAAACAAGTCTATTTTCTTTAACCATTAATTTAAATTCTTAACCTGCCTTAGGAAGTTCTAAATATCTCACATTAACTCCCTGGCAAGCATATAACCAGATTTTTAGTGACAGAAATGGATACATAATCACAGGGAAGTAGTATTTGAAAATCTTATTGGTACTTCTATTATTAAACTATGATTGTATTTATTCACAGATAATGCTTTTAAAACTACATTTTAAATCGTAATCTCCAGAGACTGTAAGCTAGCTGTTCACACTTTTTATCCATTGTGTTTTCTAGGTATATTCTCTATATTTTCATTAGCTCAGCACTTGTAGTCACTAATACTCTTTATTTATCTGATTACTCACTTATTCTTTTATTTACTTATTTAAAATAATTCCTATTTTTAGCTAGGCATAGAATAAGTATCTATTGAGTATCTTCTATATTATGTATAAAAAATATGACAGAGATCATATAACTTATATAGTAAATTGTTTCTATAAATACCGGTTGCGGAGTATTGCAGAAATCAATTCTCCTCTGTACAGATGATCCATCACTTCTCAGAGCTGAGTAGACCTAGTTAGGAGGAAAAAATTCATTACCAAGACTTTCACAAATTTGCTGTTTTCAAAACGTATGAAAACTTTCTGATGTAAATCCATGTACCTAGTGCCCATGATACATCTTGTGAAAATTACAAAATTGAATGATTTTTACAACAGAATATATTGGAAACTCTGTAGAGGGATTTTAATCCAGTAACATGGCTACTTTGCCTGGAATACAGACACGTCCTTAGTACATGCCTTTAATCCCAAACAATGAAGGTAAATTTAGTTTATAAAAGGAAGCAGGGATGTTTTAAAGCGATGTCTAACTGAGAACCAGACAAAGTGACAAATCATAGAAAATTTTGACAGAATAGGATATGCCCAACTCTTGTGAGAAGAGAGAGGAAAGGGGGGTGACTTAAGAGAGCAAGGCAGAGAGAGAAGTTGTTTTACCAGGGCAGTTTTACAGAGACAGGTTGCAGAGAGATGGAACAAGGTAGCAACAGGTGAGGACATAATGAAACAGAGAATGAGAAGGAGCCAGAAGATTAGAATATATTGCTGAGAGAAGCCAGACTGAATCAAGCAGCTTGGAGAGGAATTTGAGCCAGAACAGCTGAGTTGAACCAGCCAGCCAGAGTTCGGAAGGAGCTAGAACTGGCGAGCTTATTTAGTAGTAAGTCTCAGGCTGAAAACATCCTAGGCTAGGTTAGGTTGTATGGAGCCTAGAAGCTTCCAGGTCTAGGCCTAAGCTAACAGACAAAGGCAGTAAGCCTCCCAGACAATTATATCAGGCAAATAAAAGATACCTTTACAAAACTCAATGGTGAATCATTAAATAGTATTGATAATTTCATGTGAAGTCATTAGCTAACAATTATTTATAAACAGTCAACCACATATAGAGTAAATTAGGTAAAACATAATCAGTGGGCTTGAGGAGTCTATGGGAAGTTAGGTGAGACAAAAGAAATGGAACATATAGTTTTAGGGCAAACATATTTGCCATATAGTCAGAAATACAGGTGAGTGACTCTCCAGCATGTGGAACTATCTCACTACTTAGATGGGATCCAAAACTCCAACTCTGTCCCACCCCACTACCCTCTTTACAGCCTTGCCCTGACTCCAAATCCTAAGGACTTCAGCTGCCCAGAAGCAAGCCACACCAGTCAGAAGAGGTGAGTGACCTGCCTGTCTAAGAAACTGCTCCACTCTCTAGATCCTAGGGGGATCTACTACCCCTCCATACTGTTCCACTCCTGCCCTGCTGCCTTGCTCCTTCCTCCAACTCCAGCAGACTTCTGCTGCCCAGGTGCAGGACACACAAGTGAAAAAAACTATTACTGGACACACCAGTTTGAAAAATAGGTGCAGGCCAAACAAGCCAGAAAAAGATAGTTGAACTCAGGCACAGACTCCCTGCTGGACCAGATATCACACCTGCAGCCAGAACCACAGATAGGCAGCCACTAGTAGATCTCTTCCAATTACTCCGTGCCCCATGCCACAAAGACCAGAATACCAAAGAGGAAACACAAACCAAGGAACAAAACATCCCTCCAACAAAGACAAACATATAAATCAGTACCTAGACCTGTAATCATCCCAAACCCAGATGCACCAGTGTAAGAACACAATCAAAAACAGCCAGGGCAATATGGGACAACCAGAGCCCAGCTATCCTGTGACACAGCAAGACATGAATATCCCAACGCATTTGAAGCACAAAAAAAAAAGCACAAAAAGAGGAAATGAAAAAAAAAAACCTTAAAGAAATTGAGGAAAGGAAAAACAAAAAAATTGGAGGAAATCAATAAACCCCTTAAAGAATGCTGAGAAAGCCAAAAAAAAAAAAAAAAAAACCAAACAGGTTAAGGAAACTGTTAAAGACCTGAAAATGGAAAGAGAAGGAAAAAAAAAACCTACAAACTGAGGGAATTCTTAAAATGGATAAGCAAACAGGAATTACAGAACCAAGCATCACAAACAGAATACAAGAGGTGGAGAAGAGAATCTCAAGCATAGAAGATACAGTAGAAGAAATGGATTCATTTTTCAAAGATAATATTAAATATTAAAAGAAAACACTAAATGTATAGAACAAAGAAAGAATATTAAAAGCTGCAAGGCCACGTAACATATCAAGGCAGACAGACCTCTCAAGAGAGACTCTAAAATCCAGAAAAGTCTGGACAGATGCATTGCAGACTCTAGGAGACCACTGATGCCATCCCAGACTACTACCCTCAACAAAACTTTCAATCACTCTAGATAGAGATATTTCATAACAACGTCAAATTCAAACAATATTTATCCATAAATCTAGCCCTACAGAAAGAACTAGAAGGAAAACTCCAACCCAACAAGGTTAACTACACTCAGGAAAATAAAGGCAAGTAATAATCTCACACCTGCAAAACCCAAAGAAGGGAAAGACACACTACCAACACCACCAACAACAAAACAACAGAAATTAACTACCATTGGCCATTAATATCTCTCAATATCAATGGTTTCAATTCCTCAAGAAAAAGACACAGGCTAACAGAATGGATTAAAAAAAATTACAAGACCCATACTTCTGCTGCATACAAGCAACACACTTCAACATCAAAGATAGACATTAACTCAGAGTAAAGGGTTGCAAAAAAATTTTCCAAGTAAATGGACTCATGCTGGCAAGGATGTAAAGCTAGGGGAGCACTCCGCTACTGCCTGTAGAAATTAAAACTTGTACAGCTACTTTGGAAGTTAATATGGTGGTTCCTCAGAAAATTGCGAATAGATCTACCTTGAAACCCAGCTATAACATTCCTGGGCATACACCCAAAGGAAACTCTATCATACCACAAGGACACTTGGTCAACTATGGTCACATCAGTTTAATTCATAATAACCAGAAACTAAAAACAACCTAGATGACTGTCAAATGAAGAATGGATAAAGAAAATATTATACATTTATATAATGGAGTATTAATTAGCTGTTAAAAACAATGACATCATGAAATTTGTAAGCAAATGGATGGAACTAGAAAAATTATCCTGAGTGCGGTAACCCAAACCCAGAAAGATAAATATGGTGTGTGTTCTCTTATAAGTCGATATTAGCTGTAAAGTAAAAGATAATCACGCTAAAATCTACATAACAAGGAAGGTTTAAAGGGAATATAAGGATCTCCCTAGGAAGGGGAAATAGAATAGATTTCACAGGTGGACTAGGAGTAGGCAGGTGGACTGGGAGTAGGCAGGTGAACTGGGAGTACACAGGTGGACTAGAAGTAGGCAGGTGGACTAGAAGTAGGCAGGTGGACTAGAAGTAGGCAGGTGGACTGGGAGCAGGCAGGTGGACTAGAAGTAGGCAGGTGGACTGGGAGTAGGCAGGTGAACTGGGAGTACACAGGTGGACTAGAAGTAGGCAGGTGGACTAGAAGTAGGCAGGTGGACTAGAAGTAGGCAGATGGACTGGGAGCAGGCAGGTGGACTAGAAGTAGGCAGGTGGACTAGGAGTAGGCAGGTGAACTGGGAGCAGGCAGGTGGACTAGAAGTAGGTGGACTGGGAGTAGCCAGTGTTGGGAACAGGAGGAATCAGGTTGGAGGGGAGAGAGAAACCAACTAGGAAAAAGAACTAGAATTAGGGGATGTTGATGCTTGCTTTTTAAGCTCTATTTTATTTGGGGTATTGAAGCCTTTACCTCTCTTCCACCAATTCCTTAACCGTGGCTAAGAAAGAAAGAAGGTTACTGGAAAGAGGGGTGCAGACCCCTTCACTTCTCCCAGCTATTTAGAGTCAATGGGTTCTTTGGTGGCAATACTAATCTTTGTCAACAGTAAATGCAGCAAGCAGTCTCCTCTGAGTCACTGAGTTGAAATGTTTCTCTCCATCTTTCTCCAAGCCATCATATTTGTCTGTCTCTGGTCTCTCCAAATTGCCATGCCACATGACATACTTTCTCTTTTCTGGATCTAGTATTTGTCTTCCCAAGTCCTAGACCATGCCCCTTTCAATGCTGCATGAGGCAAGTCATTATTAGCTGGCAAAGATTACGCACCACAGGAGGCAACTATCAGCTGTGGACATACTAAAGCCCAAAGTAAAATCCCACAGTTGGGATTAAAACAAACCATATTTACATAACATTAATGAGTTTATAAAGAAACCAAAACTTTCATTACAGGGGCGTATTTCAGGGATGAGGTGGAAACCTAGTACAATAGAAGCTCCATGGACTCAATGAGAGTAACCCTAGCAAAGACTCCTAGTAATGGGGACATAGAGCCTGAACTGGCCATCTTCTGTAACCAGTTAAGGCCTCAAGTGGAAGGACTGGGTCACCAATCCAGCCATAAAACTTTCACCCTATAGTTTGTCTTAACTGAAGAGTATTCTGGGACCAGAGGCTAGCAGAATCATCATTAGAGAGATTAAAAAGACTTCATCGAGCAACTGATTGGGGTAGATGCAGAGTCCCAAAGTCAAACATTAGGCAATACTTGGGGAGTCTTGTGGAGAAGGGGTGGATGGATGAGAGGAACCAAAGGGGTCAGGGACACCACAAGAACATGGCGCACAGAATCAACTGACTGATATTCATGGGGGCTCACAGAGATCAGGGAGCTTGTGTTGGTCTTATCTAGGTCCTCTGCATATATGTTATGGCTGAGTGGCTTGGTGTTCTTGTGGGATTCCAGTCCCAATGGATACACCTACAAAACACTACTACACCCAAGGCTCAAGAAATACTGCAAAAGGGGGAAGGAGGAGACTGTAAGAACCAAAGGATTAGGGAGTTTGCTGTGAAATTATGTCTCTTAGTAATATCAGAAGCTACATCCACAAAATTGCACCAACTTGACTGCTCAAACATGAAATAAACAAGGACACTAATAAATACACCAAACTTGATGGGAACATCCCATGAGGTCTCAAAGAACTACCAGCAACTGAGTAAACTTTGGAGTAGGAAAGGTGGTCCTCCCAGATGAAAAGCACGCCAATTGGTTATGTATGTCCCTAAGACATACAGACAAGTAACCTTATATGTACTTAACAGGTTATATTTAGGAACATACTGTATGCATGCTATAACAATTAATGAAAAAAGAGGTCATGGATTTGAAGGAGAGCAGAAAAGAGTATATGAAAGAGTTTGGAGGGAGAAAAGGGAAGGGAAAGTCTGTAATTAATTTATAATCTCAAAAAAAACCTACATTTTGAAAGCAAAAAAGACAAAAACCTAAGCAAAGAAGCACTGTAACTAAATAGACACATTTCAGCTGGTAAAATTGGCACATGCCTACAATTTTAGAACCCAGAAAGCAAAGGCTTATGTTGCCAGTCTGAACAACATTATGAAACTATGTCTCAATCTTCTTCCATCCCTCAAAAAATAAAATAAAATAAAAGAGAAAAAGACACACTTCTCATTGCCTGTGACAACCTGATGAATAAAAGGGAAATCAATCACTATTCAGAGAACACACTTGACAAAGACCTGATTGCAGTTTTGCCTTTGAAATATTCTACTTAGCTCACTAGAAATAAACCTGACAAAACTGCTCCTGATAGTTGAGATATCTTGCATAAGTCAAGCAATTTTGCCATAAGTATTTCAGAAACTCACAAATCTAATGTTTCAAGAGCCTATCATATTGTTGGGTAGTATTTCAAACAGAGATTCCTATGACGTTACATTTAATTAAAAACCACAATATCACACTATCCATGTCTGTACAAGAACCAATAGCTTGAGAAATAATGAGATTTGAGATACCCCAAATTAATTTCATATCACCTAAAGTAAACCTTATTTATAAATTAAACTGTTATTATGTGAAAGAAATTGTAGAAGTTTTTGTAATAGTCTACTTTTATCTAAAATTGTGATAGGTCCTGTTTTGGGGGAAAAGCTGACAGGATTGATGAGGAACAGTAAGGACCACAAAATTGAAAAATCAAGCAAAATTTATTAGCATTCCTTTAAGTCAAGTTAAATATAACAGTATCAACAAAAATTTGAAATTATAAAATCTGAAGTTTAATAGTAAGAAATGTGTTATTTGAGCATTATTAAATGAAAGAGTATATTTTTAGCTCCTTTTTTTTCTTTTATTGAAAATAAATGTTTGTCCGTTGGGTAGATCAGAGTAGTGGTTCGATGTTTACTACTTGTATTGTCCTTGGTTAGTGCAATAGTTTCAGCAGACCCCCCTGGGCCCTGATCCACCCGTTAAGATGTTCTGGGGACTGACTGTGACATGAACTCTGGTGCTTCATATGTGACCACCTCCCCTTGGTGGGGAGGCCTGATGGCACTCAGAGAAAGGATAAGCAGGCTACCAAGATGAGACTTGATACCCTATGAGCATATAGTGGGGGAGGAGGTCCCCCTCGATCACAGTCATAGGGGAGGGGAATAGGGTGAAAGCAGGAGGGAGGGAGGAATGAGAGGATACAAGAGATGGGATAACAATTGAGTTGTAATCTGAATAAATTAATTAAATAATAAAAAGAAAATAACATTTTAATACAATATATTCTTATTATGGTTTCTCTTCCTTCTACTCCTCCCAGCTCTTTCCCAAAACCCTCTCATCCAGATTCACTTTCTGTCTGTCATCAGAAAATAAACAGACTTCTAAGGGCTAATAATGTAATAAAATAAGATACAGTGATATAAATCAAGACAAATATGACAAAACAAGGAAAAGAGCCAAAGAAGAAGCACAAAAAGCACATAAATACATGGAGAAACACCCACGTTCACATACACAGGAATCCCACAAAAACTCAAGACCAGAAACCATAATGTATACACAAAGGGTACATTTTAAAATGTCCTAAAAAGGACTGAGAATATATTCCAGAGGTACATCACTGTCTACCATACACAAAACACAGGGTTCTGTTTGTAGTATCTCAAAAAAACGTTGCATAATGATAATCTATCATTTGAGCTCATAACTCCTTCCTACCTGTGACATGAAAAGAGGTTGTGTCCCAAAACACCTGGATGCCAACCACTTACGTAGGGAGTCATTTGTTAAACACTCAAAGTGTGTTTCAATATATTCACCCATCTAAACTATATAACATTATAAACTAGAGAAATCATACTATCCTAAGGGTTTCACCTGAATCTGTTTTCACAGTGCATCACTGACGTGAGTGACCAGCTTGCCTGGCTCCCCACTGACCTCTGTGGGGCCAAATCTGTAGGTCTGAAAAATATACAGGTACTCTTCAAGAGCTAGTGGTGACTATTATAACATAGGACTGTCAATAACTATTCTTACTATGGAGTTGATGTGTTTTTTATATCTTTCTTTTTTATGTAGCACTAAACCTGGAGAGAGCTTCTCAGGCTACATAGTGCAAATACTCTTTCCTCTCACTGTAAGGTAAGGGATGTTTAATTGTCAACTTGATTGAATTTCCTGGGTCCAGAAAAGGAAATTAACAACGATTTCTAGATCCACCTCCCACTTGATTGAACAGACTTCTACATTTCATCTGGGTCTTGTTTTCTTTGGTGGAATGTCAGAGTGAATGACACACTCTTCTTGAGAAGTTCAGGTTGGTTTCTCTAGTCCCTGAGGCAATATGCCCATGTTATCACCATGTTGTCCCTACCATCTTGCTGTCCACATGTAGTTACAATACTTTCTTAGCAGTAGCACTCTTTCCTTCTCAACAAGGTCCTTTACAGTCTTTAATTTTGACACTCATAATAGATTTAGGGTTTATTGTTGTCTTATGACATCATTTGTCATTCTTGCAACTGATCGTTTTTACTGATGATCATATTGCACTCCTATTAAGAAAAGTCTCTATTATTTTCAAATAGTTACTGGTCTATTATTAAAAGGGCTGGATTTCCTTTAACAGCATCTATTGAGTGTCAAATGCCAGGCACAGCTGAATCGATGCCTTGCAATTTAACATTGAGATTTTTGCTTGCCTACCATGTCTAATCACCACAATCGCACCCCTTCCTGATTACTCTAATTAAGGAGCTGAAAAATGAAAATGAGTGGGCATATCCCATAATCTTTTCCTCCCTCTTACTCTTGGAAGTTAGTCATTTGTTTCTACTGACTCCTGCTACACAACTCTTACAAGAAAAAAAAATATATAAGGGGGATTAAAACCAAAAGGAAAATTTCTTTGTATCTGTGGTCTGTAAACTTGAGCATCACAAGCCCCTAGAGCCATGTTCAACACAGACTGCTACACACCGTTTCTCATTCATTTAGGATGGAATGAGTCCAGAGAACCTGCATTTCTAACAAGTTCCCAAGGGCTGCTGCTGCTGCACAATTGTGGATGTCAGACTGAGACCTAATGATTCACAGCTAACACAATACTTCTTATGCATTGTGTAGAAGGATAATCTGAAAAACTGGCAGAGTTAAGAGGCTCACTCTAAGGATGTTGATCTTATAAAGAGGACTGCTCTTATTCCACTGTCATATTCTAAACACCATGGGAAAAAAATCACTTACTCATAAATATCAAAAATTGTAAAATACCTGGAGAAAGCTTCAAAATATATGTTGAAAGGTAAATAGTTTTAAATTTTTATTGAAGCAATTAAAAGAATAAAAGATCTGAGAACATGAATATTGGATGGACACACAACATAACCAGGAACAGACAGACGTAAATTCACATAGGATTTGTTTTTTTCCTTAGTATAACTTCAATCAATTCCTTAGAAATGAATGGGAGGAGTTAAAGGAGTTGTCCCATAGTGTTCCCATTTGAATGCTAAATCCCCAGTTGGAGGCACTGTTTGAGGAGGATTGGGAGGTGTGGCCTTGTTGAAGGAAGCCTGTTCACTGGAAGCAGGCTTTGAGAACTTAAACATGCATGTGCACCATTTCTTATTCATACTCTCTGCTTTGTGCTTGCACTTCAAGATGTGAGCCCCCAGTTTTTGTTCTCAACGTCCAATTCCTACTGCTTGCTGCCTCTACTACGTTACCATGGACTCTAACTTCTGGAACCATACGCCCAGATAAACCCTTTCTTCTGTAAGTTGCTTTGTTCATGGGACTTAATCACAATAATAGAAAAGTTAGAAATAAAAGTAAGGAATACAGAGGGCATGGATATTATAAAGGTTGAATCTATATATTAGGAAAAATAAACACGTGAAAACGTTCCCAATTGCTATTAAAATGCACAAAAAAAAATCACATTAATTTTATTACATAGGACTAGTATGAGATCAGACAAGTCTTGAGAAAATGTAATGTATGTGTATGTGTGTGTCTGTGTGTGTGTGTGTGTGTGTGTGTGTGTGTGGTTATTTATTAGCTTTATCATGAATCTGGCAGTTGAAATCAGTTAAGAATAAATCTGAGTATTTCAAAAACAGTTTATAAGTCTAGATTAACCCCAGCATTTGGTAAAGCAAGGCAAGGGAATCATTAGTTGGAAGTCTGTCTAGGCCAAATGGTAAGTTCAAGACCTACTCAACAAAACTTTGTGTCAACCCCATCCCAGGGCACTCTCTCACAAAAAGAAAGAAGCAATGCTTAGAAAAATGACTACAGGCAATAGAAATCATATATATATATATATTTTTTTTTCCAATTTGGGATGATTAATCAGACAAGCTCAGATTGTATTTTGCCTTCATCTTCATGCTAACAGGCCTAATTGAATTTGTGCCCCTGAACCATAGGGCACAAACCTAAGTGGTACAACTTATGTTATAGTGATCTACTTATCGGAAAACTTTTTATCCAAAGAAGATGAGATGGATGTGTTATATAAACACAAAACAAACTACATACCTAATGTCATGGAATATGATTGTATTGGAACTGACTCTTGAAATCTAGGTGCACCTAGCCATTTTTATGACCCTTACAGAAAACCCCAAACAAACAAATGCAGGGTTGTGGAAGCCAGTCTCAATTGATAAATCTACAACAGGACTCCTGCACCTAAGGCTTACAGAGCATCGAAGAAGACAGAGCATGGTAGAAAGACTGTAAGAGCCAGGGGAACTAGGAGTATGCTGTGAAATTGTGTCTCCTAGAAATTACATAGGGAAGGGGAGAAGGGGGGAAGTGGGAGGGAGGGAGGAATGGGAGGAAACAGGGGAAGGGCTAACAATCGAGATGTAATATGAATAAATTAATAAAAATGTCAAAAAAACAAAACAAAAACAAAAAAAAGAAAGAAATTACACAAGCAACACCCAGCAAGTCCTAACAACATGGTTACCTAAACATAAGCAAACAAGGACAACAATAGACATGCTAATGCGGAAGAAGGAAAGCTACCTCTACACAAAAAACTAATACAAGCAACTAAGGAATACTGACAGTGGGAGAAATAGTCTTCATCAGGGAAGAGCACACTAGTCAGTTAACCAATATCAAATGGTCAGTCCTAAAAACAGACAAGTCACATTATACAACGTAAACAGTTTATATTTATGCATTTAGAAATATATATAATTATTCATATATATTCCTAATGACACTGTTTATATATTGTTGTAATTGTATAAATATATATTTGTATAAGTTATAGAATATATGTAAACAAAGAAAAATAGGTCACAAATTTGAAAGAGAGCAAGAGGGTTATATAGGAAGGTTTGAAGAGAGGAATGAAAAGAAAAATAACATAATTATAACCTCAAAAAATATTTCAAAAAAGTGAAAAGTATTCTTCAATCCCCAATTAGGCCAATATAAATGAGGAACCTTCATTATATCACACAAAAATGTATATGTACAATCAATCTTTAAAAAGGAATCTAGGTGCTAGACAGATGCCTCAGAGTTTAGAGAGGCTAGAGAGATGCCTCTGCTCTTCCAGGGGTCCTGAATTAAATTCCCTTCAATCACACTTGGCTCACAACCATCTAAACTGAGATCTGGTGCCCTCTTCTGGCATGAAGGCATACATGCAGGCAGAACACTGTGTACATGACAGATAAAAAAATACATCTTAATTGTAAAAAAGATGGTTTTTAAACTGGACACCATGGCTCATGCCTTTAATCCCAACACCCAGGGAGGCAGAGGCAAGCAGATTTCTGTGAGCTCAAGACCAGCCTGGTCTACAAAGTCCAGGTTGGGCAGGGCTGTTACACCGAGAAACCCTGTCTTAAAAAAACAATCAACAACAACAAAAAAGAATAAGAAAAAGAAAAAGAGATCTATTCAATACTAAATAAACTACCTAATACTTATCATATTCTTCACATTACATTAAAAAGACACAGAAAAGCCTAAAGATATTTCAGTAGTCAAGTGGACTGGTTGCTCTTCCAGGGAATCTGGGTTCAATTCCCAGCAACCAAACTGGGCCATGGCCACTCAACCACCTGTAACTCCAGCCCCAGGGGATCTGATGTCCTCCATGGATACTGCACGCATGTGGTACACAGCATAAATGCAAGCAAATTGCATCTTCTCATTCCTCCCTTCAAACCTTCCCATATAACCCTCTTGCTCTTTTTCAACAAAAGTACCCATATGTATAAAAATAACTAATAAATAAAAAATATTTTTTAATAAAACATTTTTAAAGACACAGAATTTCCCTTTAAAAAGACAAAATACTAAGTAGCATTGCTTTCAGCCATAATATACATAAGAAAATTACTAAGAATTCTAATTAAAATACATTATGACCAGGCAGTGGTGGTGCATTCCTTTAATCCCAGCACTCTGGAGGTAGAGCCAGGTGGATCTCTGTGAGTTTAAGGCTAGCCTGTTCTACATAATGAGTCCAGTTCAGCCAGGGCCTGTCTCAAAAAAAAACCAACAAAAATAAATGAATAAAATAAAATACATTCTGGCTCAATGTGGTATGTGTTGGTAGTCCCTGCTTTTCAGGAAGGTGAAGCAGGAGGTTTGCTTAACATCAAGAATTCAAAGCCAGCCTGAACAAATGAAGTGGGGCTGAAGAGATGACTCAGGGATTAAGAGCACCTGCTGCTCTTACAGAGGCCCTGAGTTCAGTTGCCACCAGCCATGTCATGCTGCTTATAACCTCCTGTAACTCCAGCTCTTGGGGATCCAACACACTGTTCTGGCCTCTGTAGACACAGATGTACATGTGTACCTACTTGCTGCCTCTGACACACATATACACAAGTAAACTTTTTTTAAATAAACTAATTAAAAAGCCTGTTCTGGTCACAATCCATACAGTCAAATTAGACTTACTAGGATTTTATTTCACTTCTTTCTAGTAAGTGGCTTCCAAACACAATGGAAACCAAGAGTTGGTAGTTCATTATAAGAACTCTACAAAAAGCAACACTCCAGATACAAAACTCTCTAAGCTAAACCCCCGTGTTACTAATAGGTGACTGTCTTTTTTCTGTGCTGGGAATTCAAAGGGATGCAGGTCTGAAAAAAACATCATAGTTCTTTAGAGTCAAGAACAAATAATTTTAGCAAATTGATCAAAATGAAATAAGACAAGAGAGGAACTATCTTTTGTATAATCTTTTAGAACCACACAAGAGGTCATTTTCCAGAATACATTCAGCTCCAAGGTTTGTCACTGAATTCAAAAAGTTAAAGCAAGAATCCTTTATAAGTGCTTTTATACTGAATGTAAAAACCAAGGCTTTCTCTGCACAACAGCTTCCTAGATGGATAGTGGCATCTTCTTTCCTAAGTTGACCTCACTACCTCAAAAAGGAGGCAGGCAGTGATCTACAGACTTGCTTTTCTTAATAATTTGAATTCACAATCACAGGACCCTGACTAGGGTGGAATAAAGGAGTCATTACCTCAGTCCCCAATTTTAAGGGGTTGTCAAAATTTTTCATAACAAAATAGAAGTAAAAAAAAATCTGTGTACAGTAAAAAGGGGGAGGGACCAACTAACATTATTCCTATGTAATGAAAGACAGACTCTTGTCCCTCAGGACCAGAAACAAGATGAAGGATGTTCCCACTAAGCACAGCCATTCAATACTGTGCTATAAACTTGAGCCAGGGAAATTAGTCAAGCAAAATAAAAATCCAAGCATATAGACTGGAATAGAGGATGTAAAACTATCGCTATTTCCAGGAGACTTGAGCAGATAGGAAACTATTCTATGGAATCAACTAAGCATTATTAGATGTAAAAAGTTCAACAAGATTGCAAGACATAACCTCGAGATATATATATTCCTATATTCCTATACACTTGAAGAAAATAATGTGAAAGCAGAACATAAAAATAATTCCATTAATATAAACATGAAATAAATACTCATAGTTTATATGACATATACATAACATATTCAATTGTCTATATGAATAGACATACAGATCAAAGAAACAGAATTGAGAATTACAAAACTTAATTCTTTTTAAATTTTTAATTAGTATTATTTTATGTGTATAGATGTTTTGACTACGTATATATCTGCACACTACGTACATGCCTGATATGTACAGAGGCCAGAAGAGGCTGCCAGATTCCCCTGGATCTGGAGATACAGACTGTTGTGGGCTGCCCAATGTGGCTTCAGGAATTGAAACTGGGTCCTCTGGAAACAGCCATGGCTCTTAACTGCTAAACCAACTCTTGAAGAATGGTAGTAAACAGGAATCTGGGGTGGCATGGAGGACAGAGTTCAGCTAGCCTAGCAGGAATGAAGAGACTCTAGACAAACACTTGAGCATGTGAGTATGCCTTTGGCTGGCAGATATAGATATTGAAACAATGGTCCAAAGGAATCCCATGATGGGAGAAGAAAGCTGAAGGCTGGGGCCCACCAGAGGAGCTACTTTGTCTTTTGGCAAAAGATTTACAGAGGTCCAACGCCTGTTCAGATTGCCATGTAGGAAACAATGAGAACTAGACAATGATGGATAAAAGGGTAGGACTATACCTTGGCAAAATCTGCTTATGTGTGTATACTTCTGGACCTCTACTGAAGCCTAAACCTCATGTCAGGCTCTGCTTATCACTGTTGTTTGTTTTGTGAACTTATTAAGGACTGTGGCGGAACCTGGCTAAATGGGGCTATCAGAGCTCAGGCTCCGATTCTGGTAACTCGGGTAACAATCAGTGTTGGTTTGGGGGAAAGCTTGCAGTTAGACAGGAGATATACATGGTATGGGTTCACAATTAAGACAAGGACACAGTGATGTTTCCTTTTAAAAGTACTTTTAAGTTGTGTTTTTATTTTTATCTGCATACATTCATGTGTCTGTGAGTGTATGCCACATGTATGTGGGTGTCTACAGAAGCCAGAACATAGCATTTGGTCTCAAACCTGAAATAGTGGGCAGCTGTGAGCCACCTGACACAGATACTGGTAACTGAACTCAGATCCTATGGAAAAGCAACAATAACCTATAACCACTGGCCTGTCTTTCCAGTCCCACAACTCCCTTTTCTTGAACACACTTCATTGCTGCACATACATCACAGTGAGTAAAGAAATGGCATGGAAGAATTTGGTCCAGAGAGGTTTTCTGATTTTTTGAGTAGGCTTATTCAGGACATGCACTTAATTAACTTCAAATTTCAGCTAAAAAAAATATATGTTCTAGTAGAAGAATGCCCTGATATATTGCATGGAATATTCTTATACTGGAAAAATGTACTTGCTATTTGTTAAATATCTGTTAAAAACAACATTTAAATGAGTAGACTGTACTTCATTTGCTCAGTCTAGTGAAATATATTTGATAGAACAATTACTTAGGAGGGTCACAAAGTCTAAAAACTGCCAAGGACAATAGCAGAGGAGTTGAGAGTCACCTCTGACAACTGAATGAAGCATGATGCATTCCTTTATAAAAGTGATAGAAGACTGTTTTTAAAAGTAAGAATTGACTTTACTAAATATTTTATTAACTAGCATCCTCAACAACTCTATGTGCCATAAATACACTAGCAACAAATTATCATTGTTCACATATTCAGTGATAACAAAACATGAAAAACATGTTTTCTCCTTCAATATTTCTGAATAAAAATTTCCCCTTTCTCTTCTGAAGTTCACATTCTTAATTGTACAAGATAGGCTTATGGCTTTGGTTTGGGTTTATATTTGCAAGAGAAAGAAAATAGTTCAAGTGCCAAGTATCTACAGCATCAAGGCTTACACACTTAGTTCTTTTTTCAAAGCCTAGTACTGATACTTAGATGTCATCTTTTGTCTAATCAATTGAAGAATCTTTGTGTTAAAGCACACGGAAGTATTTGTCACTACACTTAGAAACACAGTCAAGGTAATTGGTGAGACTATTATTCTTCCATGTTTTCTCTATTTGGAGTATCTTCCCTGATCCATTTTATCTACTTAAAGTATTTCCTTCTTCCTCTTAGCATATAAAAGTAAGTCTTTTCTTTTGTTATTTATTCTCATACTTTTATGGTATAACTCACATATGCTGCTGATTATGTACTTTCTCAGGCTTCTTATTTGCAAAAGGATACTACTGTATTTCTAAATAAAAGATACTATTGTATCTCATGAATAGTGATTAGCTCATTTTAAATCAAAATTCTAAAATCATATATATGGCTACTAAAAAGTATACATATTAATGGAGTATCATGTTTTGACAAATCTATACACTATATAGTGTTTCAGGCTAAACATGCTTCCTCAAACTTTTATCATTTTGTGTACTGAAATTTTTCAATATTCTTTTTTTTTGAAATATGCAATAACATATAATTATCCAGAGTCATTGTGTTCTGCTAATAAAGCTCAGCAAAACTTCTAGATCTCAACTATAACTTAGTACCCACTGGTACTAACCTTTTCCCACCTAGCTCTCCCAGGTATACCATCCAGCACTTGGTAACCCACTGTTCTACTGCCTACTCCTGTGAGAGCAGCCATTTAAGCTTCCTTCCGTATATGGGTCTTTCTGTGTTTGGATTCTTTTACCTAACATAGTGCCCTCTGGGTTGACTCATGTCACAAATGTCAAGATTTCATTCCTTTACATGGATGAATCATTCTATTGTATACACGTACCATATTTTTATTTAACAGTTCACAAATCTAATTCAATAACAAAAAAGGAAAGCTGATTTAAAAGTAGCTTGTCATTGTTGATTGCTGTGAGAAAAAAATACCCACCCAAAGCACTTTTTCTAGAAAGGGTTTGCTTTGGCTCCTCATTTGGGAAGAGGATCATCGTGGTGGTAAAGATGTTACAACCAACGGGAGTGGGAGAACACAACTCAAACCGTGTCCACAGTCAGGAAGCAGGGCATGATTTTTTGGTACTTAGCTCACTTTTTCCTTTTTCTTCAGTCCAGGACATAACCCTACAAAATGGTGGCAACTGCTACCAAGGAGCTCAATCTGCTCAACCAATCGAATGTAAATAATCGGTCACAGGCATGCCCAGGGGCTTGTCTCCTAGGTAATTTCACACCTTCCTTAGCAAGGCGCCATGTGAACCACTGTATGAGGAATGCAGATGGCTAGCCAGTATATTAAGAAATATTCAAAGTCACTATTTATCAGGGACATACAAATTAAAAACCACAGTGAGCGCTCACTTCAAAACAGTAGGATGACTAGTATCAGAAGAAGAAAAAAGAAAAACGGAAATTAACAAGTGCCAAGAAGGATGTGTAGAAAAGAAAACCCATTCCATGGGAATGTAAATTGTGACAGTCCCTATGGAAAACCAGATGGGCATTCCTCATATCTAGGAATATAGCTGAGAGAAAGCATTCTGAAAAATCAACGTTCCGAATTGATGGCACCTGCATTCACATGTTTACTACGGCGTCCTTCACACAAATAGAACGTTCTCTGCAGAAGCAGGAGGAAGCATTGGGTGCTCCATCACATGTTCAACTGTAACAGAGCCTGAAACTTAGATCCTTAATCATATTTAATCTATCACTTCCTTCATACTATAATCAAATCATTGCTTTTTCATTAGAATGTCTATGAATTTATTTCTGGTTAATTAAATGAAGCATTACAAAATACCTAAATGAGAGAAGTTGAGGCCTTATAGATTCAAAAGTCACATGTGGTGACTTAACAGAGACTTGACATGGGAGGATACAATAACAGAACATTAATCTAGTCAAGAAGAGAAGGGAAATTGGTAGTCCTTTGACTAAACGTCAAAATGAACTTAGAAACTTTAGCCCAGAAAGTAGAAGTCAAGAAGTTAAAGGAAAATAGAGGTGTGGTTTATAAGAAACCCAACAACCAACTGTGGCTTCATGAAGGTAATTCGTGCAATGCCTTTATGTCTAACTGCAAGCAGCCAGAGCTTCAGATTTGAATAAGGGGTCTAAGAGAGAAGATGTGAAGAAAGTCTAATTTGAATTTCATTGCCCAAAGTCTGTTAACAAGCTGGGTTTAATTTAGTAGCTCAATTTGTTACATAAAGCCTCTGAACCTCATAACATTGCCCAAAAAGTGAGGGAGAGGCTAGAGAAGTGGTTTAGCAGTTAACAGTATATAACACCATTGCAGAGGTCCCCCAAGTCTGGTCCTCAGCACCCTAGCTGAGCAGCTTACAAAAACCTACAACTCTAGCTCCAGGGGTTTCAACACTCTCTTCCGGCCTCTGAAGCATTTGCACTCACTCACTCACACACACACACACACACACACACACACACACACACACACACACAAACACACAAACACACACATACAGACCAAGAGAAAGGGGGAGATAGAGGGAGGGAGGGAGAGACAGAGACAGAAAGACAGAGACATAGAGACTTCTATATGCAAGTAAAAATAAGATAAAGCTTGTTCCATCCATAATAGGCTTCCATCTCTGCTCCAGGAGTGTCAAAAAGAAAAACATGAGAGGTACTGAAAAGAACTTCATAATGAGAGATTTAACCGATGACTCCAAATAGGAAGTCACTGCTCCAAGCACAAGCCGGTACCTTGGCCAGTAACTTAGGGTTACTTTACTTTCAATTAGGTACTTTTTGAAAGAAATTAAAAAAAAAAAAAAAACACTGAGAGCTATTTGGCCAAAACTCTGACATTTGATGCTTACAATATGTCATACTATAATTGGTTTATCCTTGGGAATTACAGCCTGTGAAGAAACAGAAAAAAAAAAAAAATGATTTTGCTTTCTCCTTTCTGACCTTGCAAAGTCTGCAATCTGAATTCTGGATCACCAAGCTCATCTACCATTCTCGGTCCTTGTGTTTTAGAGATACTATTGGGGATGCTTAATAAAGTGACAGTGAAATTTTAATTTCAATCAAACAAGGTTAACTCACGAGACAGAGACACATTTCATCACATGCGACAAGCTGCCTGAAAGTCACCTGTGACCTCAGTGTGGGAGGTCAGGCCCTGGCGAGGCTGTTATTTCTGTTAGCCCTACTAATAGCTCTTTGCTAGCTTCTTCCTTGAGACAGTCCTGAGAGGACTGACTACAAAAGGCACAATCTGGGCAGTGAGATGGCTCAGCGGGTGAAGGTGTTTGCTGCCAAGTCTAATCACCTAAATTCAAGCCCTGGTGGACACACTGACTCCCTCAAGCTGTCTTCTGACTGCCTCACTTGTAATGTGCCATGCACACACTCTCATGCCTCCACCTCCCATGACCTAGACAAATAAATAAACATTCAATTAAAAGCACAATCTTACATTTTCTTAGGACTTTCACACATATTCTTTACCACACAGGCAAAATCAGTAATGTTATGATTTATACCATAGTAGTGGTTTCGATATTTTCAGACCAAGTCTGAAACACATGAGCAAATCACTCATATTATTTGTCAAGGCTATTTAGGTTGATAAATTATAAAATAATATATCATTAACTCAGATAAAATGTATATGTGAAGGATAGCTTTGTTTCTATAACACTAGATAACTTAAATTTGTTTTATGTAACTACAAAAATAATTCATGCTATAAACACTGCGGTTCAACACAAATTTCTAAAGCACACCTTATTTTTCACATTAAAATGTGGTTTTGAAAATACCAAGTTTCAAGTTTACATAAATATAAAAAGCTTAAAATACTGCTCCATAAAGTTTAGCCAATCTTTGCTTTCCTTGTTCTCTTTGTTTAGCCTAAAAAAGAAAGGTCAGCTTTCCCCCATTCCCTCAATTCTCAATTTAGCCTGCATTACTGTTTAGAATATATGGACAAAAATGTCTCTTTCCCAATGCAAAAGCTACTGCTATTTTTAAGTATTGATTCATCACTTTAATGACCCCTGAAAATTCCAGGTGCTTAGTGGCTAGCATTAGACAGCTACTGCAGCTCTCTCATTCTGCTCCAGATAGGGAAAAATTGTTCCCACTCATTTACAATAGTATCAAGTATACACACAAGAAAACAAGTTGTGTTGCTTCTGTGGAGCCTTGCCTAGAAGCTCCTTTGAGACAGTTTTATTCATAAGCTTGTAAGGGCAGGAGAGACAGCTTGGGAGCACATAGTGTTCACCAATTCAGCTCCCAGTACCCATGTGGTGGCAGGGTCACTGTGTGCACGCACAGGAGCATGCACACATAAATTAATCAATTAAAACATTAAAATATTAGCTGGGCACAGTGGCACATGCCTGTAATCCCAGCACTCAGGAGGCAGAGTCAGGTGGTTCCCTGTGAGTTCGAGGCGAGCCTGGTCTGCAAAGCGAGTCCAGGAGAGCCAAGGCTACACAGAGAGACCCTGTCTTGAACAGCAGAACAAACAGAAAGAACTCATCATATTCCTTAACAGTAGATTAGGGGGAAAGATTCTCAAATATATCGATTTGACCTTAAATCTCAGCCTCATCATATATTTGTTGGATTTTTTCCCTGCATTTTAATTCCTCTTCCCTGGCTCTGGAATAATAATACTTCTTACAGGAAGGGATGTAAAAGTTGAATGAAATAACATGTTAAGTAGCTATATAAACATAAATTTAGTACTGAGTCTCCTATATTCCCCTTCCTATCCATGGGTAACTAAATTTTAATATATTTAAATGAAAACTCTTTAAGAGGTAAGGCTCTTATAAATGTTTAATATTTTATATGTCAATTTTCTTTAATCTCCACTCTTCCCATTGTTAAATAAACATGACACTCTTTATATGGAGTGATCTCAGGCCTAGTACTGGAAACCTGGCCCAAACCCTATAGTATGGTACGTCATAGCCCTACTACTACTATTTTACTGTAAGGGCATACTATCAAAGTGCCTTCTAAATACTTAACATTCGCTTGTATTACAGAAACTCTCATTCCTCATCATAGAAGCTTTTAATGGAGGCAGTAGTAACTAATAAAACATTCAAAACTAGTGAAAATGCAAAAAATAACTGAGTGTTGACTGTGGAGTCCTCAGCCCTGAATGGGACATCTATCTAGATTGGCTGTTCATTCTCTAAGTTCAGGGAACATCTGACAAGAGATGGCAGAAAGACTGTAAGAGGCAAGGTCAGGGAAGAATACTGAAAAAGAATGTCTCATGGGCCTGAGTAGGCTGTTACAATTATGGCTACCTGCACGCTATGTACATAAAACGTGTACAACAACAAACCAATCAATACCCCCGCATGGGGAGGGCAGAGGCTCACCAAGTCCCATTCCTAGCTGAGAGCTACTGGCAGTTGATGGGTACTGGAGAAAGAAGAGTCAGTTTTCTTTAGGATTGTGGTCCTTGGAAGCTGCCCAAGCTGCAGCTGGTGGTGCCCTCCATCCATGAACATGTGAAAACTGCTATTTGGACTCAGTGGTTTATTAAAAGTAGAGAAAGAATAAGACATGAAATCTGAGAGGTAACACAGTATGTAGGAAGAGTTAAAGGGGAGGAGCAAGTAGAGCTGGGAGTGACTACACTCTAAATACACTACATCTCTGTCTGAAATTACCAGAGAATAAGCATTTTTAAATAAAATAATCAAAGGTTATCCAGGACAATTCATTAATGACATGTTGTAAAGAACAGACTAAAATTCATTTTTAAAGTGTGGATCAACTACTCCTATCAGAAAGTTTAGCACACCCAACACCCTTCTCATGTCTGCTGGGTAGTGGCAGTGCACACCTTTAATCCCAACACTTGGGAGGCAAAGGCAAGTGAATCTCTGTGATTTTAAAGCCAGCCTGGTCTACAGAGTGAGTTACAGGATGGATGGATGGATGGACAGATAGATAGATAGATAGATAGATAGATAGATAGATAGATAGATAGATCGATCTGTGTGTGTGTGTGTGTGTGTGTGTGTGTGTGTGTGTATGTGTCTTTCTAATAGCATTTTCCTTGAGCAAAGCTGACTGGCTCAAATATGGAACTTTTCATACACTATGATACTAACTCTACTGTTTAAAACTTGTAGAAGAATAATTCCAGTCTTGCTACAAGGAAAATAAGAAACTCCTGGCAGCCACGTGCAGTCTGAAGACAGAGGGAAGGAGATAGGGAGGAAAGGAAGTGGAGGGGGGGGGGCGGGAGAAAGACAGACAGACAGTCACATAAAAAGGAGTCACAGATGCAGTAGACCTCAGGACAAAAATGTTGAAAGAATTGCTGACTATGTTACTAACCTACTCCAGATGCATGTCATTGGCCTCTGCTATCCTGATTAGCCTAGTGCAAGCATCAGTGCATTTCTTTTACTTAGTTAAAAGTCAAGATCAGGAATAATAGATCAGGGATAATAAACAGACAAGCAAACAAAAGGAAACGACAAAGAGTTATATATTTTCCAGGACTGGACATCACCATCTTAACAGAGAGCAAGATAACATAAACAAGTTTTTTATACTAAGTTCTTTGTGCTTAGTGGTAGTTATCTATAAATAACAAAAATGCATTTAAAGAAAAACTGAATAGGAGTCGCAATAAAGTAAAAGAGAAATGAGGAACAAAGTTTTGAGATGGAGGTGGTAATGACTGTGAGCTCCAATCATGAAAGATAGTTTGCATGACTGGTAGTTTGCAAAATAATCTAGATATGGAATCTGTCTAGTTGGCAGCACCAAGAGTTATTTTTGATGGAACAAAATGATGAGTGGAAAGGCAGTACAGTTAAACATTGCTGTATTGTTTCATGAAGCTTTCTTCTCTGGGTATACATACTTTTAAGTCTCTAAAAAGTCATCTATGGTCCTCAGTGAAGGTCAGGGTCAAAAGAGGTAAAAAAAAAAAAATCATGATGAGATCGCTTTTTCCAAAGTACCAGCTGGACGTAATAGTTCCGGGCATTATATTTCCATAACACCTTCACTCCATAATGTAAGTGAAATGAAAAATATTCCCAGAGACTACATGTTTCAATTAACTCAAAATAGATCACAAACCAAATATAAAGTGCAAAATTTCCAAATTCTTAGAGAAAAATATGCTGCTTTCTTCCTTTTCCTTTCTAGCCACCATGAGGCAATCAGACTTCTCACCTACCCATAGACTGTGCCTTCGTAGACCAAGAGATATGGAGCCAACAAGCCACAAAACGAATTTTCTAAACCTGTCAGCAAAGTAGCCCTGCCCAGCAGTGATGAAGACACTAGGTGGAAAGACTTCTCATGTTCATACATTGACAGGAGAATACTGTAAAAATGAAGGTGTTACTAAAAACAATCTACAGATTTAGTGCAATCTCCGTCAACATGCTAAACACATTCTTTACCGAAAGAGGGCAATCAATTCTGAAATATATCTGGAAATACAAAAATCCTTGACTAGCCAAAGTTATCCTGAGGGGGATAAAAGAGATCCTAGAGGCATCATAATTCCTGAATTCAAATTATATTACACAGCCATAGTAATAAAAACAGCATGGCACTGTGATAAAAGCAGACACACAAAGTGTGATGTCTGTTGCTTGACACAGATGTCAAAAACATACATTGGAGAAAAGAGTTCCTCTCGAACAAATGGTTCCAGAAAAACTACCTATCCATATGTAAAACAATGAAGTGAAATTCCTGGACAAAAATCCAGTCAATATAGATTAAAGACATTAACGTAAGACCTAAAACTATGAGATAAGTAGAGAAGAACGGAATGAAACACTTCAAGAAAATGCACGGGCAACAACATTCTGCATAGGACAGCAGTGGCTCAGGCTCAATGGTAAGATTTGAGAAATGGGATTCCTTCAAATTCAAAAAATCCATGTGATGACACTAGTTTTTAAACTCCATTTTATTTGTGGTATTGAAGCCACCTCCTCCTTTATACCAAGCCCTTAAACCTGAGTATAAGAAAAAGAAGCTTATTGGAAGGAGAGGGCGCCGATCCTTTTATTCCTCTCCGCTGTTTAGGGTCAGTGGGTTCTGTTTGGGGCAATATCAATCTCCATCAACAGCAAATGCAGCAAGAAGTCTCCTCTGAGCCACTGTCTTCCACATTGTCTGTCTCTAGTCTCTCCAAACCACCACACTCCACACTTTCTCTTTCCAGGCTCTCCTTTTTATCTTCCTCACAGTCCTAGACCATGCCCCCTCTCCTTGCTGCATGTGGCAGGCCATTACCAGATGGCAGAGACCATGCCCCACAGGAGGCAATTATCAGTTGTGGACATAATAAAGCCCAAACTAAAGTCCTACACTTGGGGTTAAAACAAAACCAGATTTACGTAATATTACTGAGTTTACAAAGAACCCAAAACTTTCATTGCATCTGCGGAACTAGAGGGAAGAGACTGCCTATAGAATGGGAGAATATTCTGTCTGCTCACGTAACAGTAAATTGATACCCAGAATATAAGAAGAACTCAAAATTTAAGTCCCAAGTTATCCAATCAGTTTCTAATATACAAGTTGGACAAAGATTTTTCAAACTAAGTACACATGGCCAATAAATACAGAAAAAATTGTTCAGCCTACTTGTCCATCAACAAAATACAAGTTAAAACTTCACTTAGACTCCTTTTTACCGTAGTCAGCATGCTTACCATGAAACAGAACAATAAATATTACCTAAGATCAGTGGTTCTCAACCTTCCTAACGCTGTGACCCTTTAACACAGTTCCTCTTGTGGTGATGCCAATCATAACATTATTTTATTGCTATTTCTTAACTGTAATTTTGCTACTGTTATAAATTATAATGTAAATATCTGATACGCAGGATATCTGATATGCAACCCCCTAGAGGGGTCACAACCCAGAAGTTGAAAACCACTGTCTAAGATGGAGAACAGGTATAAACTGGTATGGTTATTATTCCACAGACATCAGGGTAGAGGTTGCAATAGAGTACTGTACCACTCCAGTGTATATACCCAAAGAATTCTAAGTCAATACAACACATAGATATCTCTACATCCATGTTTACTGCAGCACAATTCACAACAGCCATATTCAAGAATACAGAATATGTCTAGGTACCCATCAGTACAGTTAGAAGAAAATGTACAAATATGTAAATTTTATGTGACATGAGAATGAGCTAATGGCAAGTTCAAGAAAATGAATGAAACTATAGATGATGAGGCTAAACATAAAAACCATATTCAGACAATTATCATGTGTGATACTAAAATGATCAAAAAGGGAGTTTAGATACAAGAATGGAACTGGCACAATGAACCCAGGATTCTGTACAAATAACATATGCTAACAAAAATAAATGGAAAAGTAAATATAGCTTTCCTCTTTGTTGGTTGATTTAGCTCCGGTGTTTCATAGTGAGAGAAAACTAACCACCCAAAGTTAGGCAAAGATCTTGTTACCAAATGCTACAAAATCATGAATCATGAAAACCAACACAGTCAAAATATTTTGGTCTGACAAAGATACTACCAGGAAAATGCAAAGGCAAACCACAAAGCAAACATCTGCTACAGAATTTTGCATCCAGAATCTAAAGAACAATCGCACGTTTGGTTTATTGGCAGCCTATTTTCTTCAATGGGCAAAAATCTAACTGCTGAAAGATAGGATGCCTAAATATATGAAAAGAAGCGGAAAAGCATTAACTATGAGACACATGCAAAGAGCACAATGAGCTAATTCTCTATCCATTCTCCTCATTTTTATACATTTATTTTCTAATAACTCCTTATTTTAAGATTCCATAAATATTCATATTTATCCATCTTGTATAAATGTGAATAGACTTTTACTGAACTCAGTCTTCAAACCAGAATCACAAAGGGTATTTTTCTTTTATTTCTTATAAATCCAACTTATTGGGTGTATCTAATATACATTTGATTACAAAAAGATAAGAAAACTCCCCCACTACATGTCCTGATACTCAGCTAGAGACATTGAGTCTTTTCTCATCCGTATTAGAATATTCACATTTATTTTTCTATGACTGGACCATTTCAAAGTATTTTCCTATTTACTTCCTCATTTTCATTTTATGAATTTCTTTTCTACTCTAGATTTTAATTCTTACGCACTTGAATATCTTACTACCATTTTCTTCTACTTTGCAGCTTACCTGTTACCTTCAAATGATCAAAATTATTGTGGTATGATTTACCTGCAATACAAATCTTTGAAAATTTGAGACACAGCTATATAACTACTGAAATTGCTACGCTTCTTTTTAGACTTAGGACTTGAGTATGTTGTACAACTAAAATTTTTGTAGGATGCATGGAATTGCCAAATGGCACAGTGCCATGAAAAGATACTTTGTCATTTCCTCTAAAATCAAGCTACCTACTATATGCAATTTCACATCAAAGTATTGCCTAGACAAAAGAAACCTTGTATTTGTGAAAAATTTATGCATAAATGATTATGGCAGCTTTATTTGTAACCACTCCAAACAAACAAAAAAAACTGATTATTTTTCAAATGGTAAATAGATAAAGATAACTATGCACCAAAAATATTAATTTTCAATAAAAGAAACAAACTATGTATTCACTGCTTTATATAACTCTCAGAGGCACTGTGGTAAGTCAAAGGAACCTGACTCATAAATTTGAAATATTATGATTCCAAACCAGGCAAACTTAGAAACTGAAGATAGATCTGTCCTTGCCAGGGCAGGGATGAAGGAAGCAAGCAAATACCCATCAAGAGACCTGATAGCAAGCTGGAGCTAGTCCATATGATGGTTACAGTGCTCAGGGTGCTACTATTTGTATTGCCCACACTCAGAGCCAGGCATAAAAAGTGCTTAAAAGCTTTATGTCCTACTGTCCCTTGATAAACTTATTCCAAACCTCTAAAAATTAAGTTCCTGTAATTTGAATTATAAACTAAGGTGTCATTTTTGGGTTATGAAATAAGACTAAGCAGCAAGCCTGCTCTAATTAAGACAGTAAAGCAGAAGGAGGCCCTCATTCCTTAAATCCTGATTGACACTCAAAACTGGCCAATCAGGAAAACAAAAAAAATTTTTTTTAACCCAAAAGCTGTTACATCACCATTGGAATGCACAAAATCACACTAAGACTCTTGTTCAAAATATTAAATAACACACACATACTATCCATTCTGTCTAGGAAAAAAAATAAAATACTGTGCCTACATCTTGTTAATACTTTCAAATTTGTAAAGGCCCTTGATTGCCATCTTATTCTGAGTTATTAGAAAATCAGCTCACTAGCACAGACTAAGTGTTTCACTGCTATGTTCTCATGGAGATGCGTGGGAACTGGGAGGCGAACTCTGAAGCCAATGGTGAAGGTAGGCCTAACAAGCCCCAAGCTTCACTCCTACCACCAGCACCACCAAGTAATCCTTACCCAAGACCAATGGCGGGTTACAGTGTCTCCAAACCAAATGCAACTTTGGCGAAAGAAAATAGAAAAAAATGTATACACATATTCACATATATTTACATTCATCTAAACCCAAGGTGGCTGAGAATTAGCATGTTGTACTGGAACCCAGGGTCCATCTTGTCTTGTCTTTAATGCATAGGAGTGTTTCGCTTGCATAGATGCTTATGCATCCCCCTCACTTTGAGGTAGCACTTTAGACCTTACAGTCTATTTAATCTGAAAATATCTCTGTGGTGACTGTGCCCAACAAAATGCTAATACATTATACATAGTATCTTTCTTAGCCCTACAACATACCCCCTTTGCCAGTACAACCCCTTTGCTCACTATATTCCCTCTGTTTCTGACATGCTTTTACACAAACATTCCATCCATATCAAGGTGTATTTAAATTATATACATATCTATATACATACATATATACATTGAATCAGCCTGAAACTTCCTCATATTTCCAAGCACAGGTGAATACTCGTGAATTTCTACGTCATACTTGATAGCTCTCTACTACAGAACGGATGTCGCTCTGCCTTATCTCATAGATGCTTCCTTTCTTCCAGTCACAAACTCCTTCAGACAAGGGGTCCAGTCTTGTTCCTCCCAATACTACCACAGCGCCTGGCACTATGCCATGCTCTACACATACACTAAGTTCTCATACTTTCAGTGAACTCCAGCCATATTACGCGTTCCTTCCAGTTTCAGAAAGCACCAATCCTAGAGGAAGGAGAAAGGCAACTTGGAAAGCAAAACACCTAGAATAGTAAAGGAGAAGCATGCTATTTCACCATATTCGTCAGGATTCTGCAGAGAAACAAATAAATAAGATGGATGGATGGATATATATATATATATATATATATATATATATATATATATATATACACATACATGATGTGTGTATGTGTGTATGTGTGTGTGTTTCTTCTTTCTAAACAAGTTGCAAGTAACCTCAACTGAAACTGGAATTTCAACACATCAAGAAAGAAGGAACAAAAGAGAGAAAAGGTGTTATAAAATAAAGCTCTAACTGACATAATTACTGACGTGAAAATCCATAGTGCTCAAATAAAAACAAAATTAGAATCTCATAACTATTTTAATACAGCCTTTCCCCATAAATTTACATACAAACAGGATCTAGCAGACTGCTGTAGCCAGAAAATAATGAACTTTGGCAAGGCAAAGGGAGACATAAGTGAAATTTCTTAGGGCAGTAAGAAAAAGTATATTAGAACTTAATGCAACAAGTGTCAACTGGGTACCTATTATGACTATTAGGTTATACAGACAGTGCAAACGGTTCTCCATGAAAATGACTGGTATGCCCATCAGTATAAAACAATGCATTAGGCAAACTGCTAACATCAAGCAAGGTCATCAAGCTACCTTCAACACTAAACGCAAGCTAATCAGAATGTGGGGTGCATCACTGTTGTTGTTGTTGCTGCTGCTGCTGCTGCTGCTGCTGCTGCTGCCGCCTCTCTGGAGCTTGACATAGATGATTATTCTCCAGGTTGTCTGAGCTTCCTCAGTTTCTAATCCCATTCACTCTAGATCTCCTGGTTGTCTCAAACCACTACTTCAAGGATCCTTTTCTTCTGAACAACTCTGTTTAAAACTCTGGTGGTTCCTTTAACCATGTCGTGAATTTCTTCTCTTCTCACTTTTTATACACTCCATGTGCAATTAATTGCATGCATCTTTTTTATTTCAGCTACCCTCTGTTTGCTGATTACTTCTAAAGTACACTTATTTATGCATGCATTTTAACTGATTTATTATGATAATAAATAACATAATTTTATATTTTACTTATTATTTATGTTTGTTTTATGTATATGAGTGTTTTGCCTGTATGCATGAAAAGTGCACCGCAAACATGCAGTGCCCAAAAGCGGCCAGAAGAGGGCACCGGATCCCCTGAAACTGTACTTAAAGGACAGTTGTGAGCTACCATACAGGGTCCTGGGAACTGACCTTGGGTCTTCTGTGACAGCAGCAAGTGCTCTTAATCACTGATCCCTACACAATTTAATTTAATGTAATTTTTAGACCTCTTCCATACTCCAGGGCCTTCTATTCAACTGTAAATAGGTAAATTATACAGCACACAGAACTGGCACAAATTTCCTTTTTACCTTACTGTGAAATTGATGCCAGGGCCTCTGACAAGGAATGTATCGCTGAGTTACAACCTAAACCCAGACTCTTCATTGTAACATGTCCACAACCTAACTGCTCACATTAGCTAAATGATTCAATCTTCCCTCTCTGCCTCTTGCATTTTCTGGCACTAGAAACAAAACAGTTCTCCCACTAAGGAATGCACCACAAAAACCCGTACTCTCTCTAATTTCTCACTCCTTCATCCATTCCAGGTGTAAAATCTTTGTTTGTCAATCAAATTCTTTCTTTTATTTTTCACTAGTAGATCCTAATTTGTACTAGTCTGCTGACCTCAAGGCTTGTCTTCTTTTAATTAGTTCAACAAACTGTACTCTGATTTTTTTTAATGCTATAATGCTATTTTCAAGTCAGAATTTTAAAATGTTTAAAACTTGAGCCAAGCATGGTGGAGCATGCCTGTAATCCCAGCACTTGGGGATGCAGAGGCAAGTGTATCTCTAGGAGTTTGAGACCTGCCTGATCTACAAAGCCAGTCCAGGACAGCCAGAGCTAAACAGGAAACCCTGTCTTGAAAAACCAAAAGAAAAAAAGGTTTAAAAGTCATTTCATGGGCCAGTGCTCTTCCAGAAGACCCAACTTCAGTTGCCAACATCCATGCCAGGTGGCTCAAAACCACCTATAGCTCCAGCTCCAGGGGATCCAGTGCCCTGTATCCTCTATGGGGACCTGCACACACACACACACACACACACACACACACACACACACACACACACACACACATTTGAAAATAGTCTGTATGTGTGTAGATTTTATATGGATTTAAAATTTGACAATAAGCTCTTTTACACTCACCAGTGGAAAATGTTTGCCATGTTCATAAACCCACTTGAAAAAAAAAACTAGTATTTTCCAAATTTTACCCCAAACAGTGGCATAATCCTGAAACTTTTACATAAAATGCTTCAGAAGTTTGCATGTTAAGAGAAGATTATCTACTAAGGAAATCACTGGTGGAACCCCTACAGCTGGATAGGGCTAACAGTTGTTAACATTAGTCTGCCAAATCAGACTCATAAATATGCATTCAAAGAGATTCTGGATCCTTTGAGAACCAGTTTTTTCTCAACCTACAAGGGTTGACAGATTTATGTTCAGGCATTTACTTCACAAACAAACCATTAGTTAGAAGCAACATTTCAACTGAGGTCATAGCGCCCCTTTGTACCAAGGAGACTCCTCGGGAGGAAGAGTTTTACAGCCAGATTTATACACATGCAACACCAAGGTCTATCTACGGCTTTCATGAGAACCCCAAATGAGGAGAACACAAGAAAAACAAAATATAAGAATCAAAGGGGGGAGAATCTGACTCTATCAAAAAGGTATAAGTGAAATTTTTTATTTACTTATGAAGATTTTTCTTCATCTAAAGTGTGTTAGGGATGAGAAAAGACCATTAAAAACTTCTCACGGTACTTTATAGCCTTGTGAAAATACACTTTGACCCATAGTGACCTTCTTAACCAATGTATTGAGGGCAAAATAGAGTTAAGAAAACAGAGAAACTATCAGAAGTGAGTCAGTGATGTACAGAAAGTCTCAGTGTAGTGTCTGAGAAGCAGATTAGGACTGTTAAAACACATCACTCATTATTCGACATTATTTGGGTTTTCTTATAATCAATTTCAGAATTATTTTCTTCATTGTTTTCTGACTCTTTATGTTAGACACTATATGTGGAGAAAATAGAATGACAAATATTGTGGCTTTGGCTCCAGAGAGGTTTGCATTCCTAGACAATCTACTGTCATTTCCATAGCCAATCACACTGCGTGGATATTATTGGAGAAGAAAGAGCAACAGAGGAGATGTAGATGTTTTCCTCTCCCTGTGTCTGAACAGCATAAAAATTTCAATTTATTGAGGGTGGAGGATGTGGTTTAGTTGGCAGAATGTTTGCTTAGCATGCATAAAGCCCTAGGTTCTATCTCCAGCGTGACATAAACGAGGCATGATGGCCCACACCTGCAGTCCAAGCAGTTGGAAAGTAGAGGCAGAAGGGCGAGGTTTTTAACCCCACCTAAAATACAAAAGAACTGAGAAACTGAGAATTAGAATATATTGTGTATGCTGTGTGTGTGTGTGTGCGCGTGTGTGTGTATCCCCATATATGTGGGTGCCTATGTGTGTATGTATGTACACATGTGATGCATGTTGGAGACCAGAGGAAAAGTGTTATCTTCCAGGTGGTATCACTGGACACACTAGGCTAGCTAGCCAGGGAGCCTCGAGAATTCACAAGCTCAGGGATAGAGAGATGGCTTAGTGGTTAAGAGCACTGGCTGCTCTTCCACAGGTCCTGAGTTCAATTCCCAGCACCCACATGGTGGCTCAGAACTGCCTGTAACTCCACTTCCAGAGGATCTGACACCTTCTCACAGATATCATGCAGGCAAAAATGCCAATGCAAATTAAATAAAGTATTTCAAAAACAAGAATTCCCAACTTCATCTCTCCACCTCTATATCTCTACTTACTCAGATTGACAGTACAGTTATGTGCCTCTAGCCCTGAGTTGTTTTTTTTTTAAACCTGGTTTATGGTAATCAAATTGAGGTTCCACATACTTGTAGTTTATTGATTGAGCTATCTAATCATTCTTGAATTTGGTATTTTTAATGAAGCAGTTTTGCCAAAATCGATAATAAATTAAAATACTCATGTCTGTATATTAAACATATTAAACTTGGGAATAACAAACACTGTGCCAAACAAATAAAATATTATAAAATCCTCAAAAAATTTAAACAAGAATGTATATTGAAAAGTCTGTGGGGCTGGCAAGATGCTTGAGCAGGTAAAGGCGCCTGCCAGCAAGCCTGATAACCTGAGTTCAATCTCTAAAAACCACATTGGGGGAGGAAATAAGCAAGTTGTCCTCTGGCCTCCACACATGTACCATGGTGCCTATGTCTCCACACATGAACACACACACACACACACACACACACATACACACACACACACACACACACACACACAATTTTAGAAGTTAAAATCCTGTGAGGAATATCTAAGACAAAGTTTAAAGGAAAGCTTATAACCGTAAATACTTACATCAAAAAAGAAAAGCTGAAAATGGATGCACTAGGCATTTTGCTCCATAAGCTAGAAAGGGGGCACAGGAAGATCAGAGAAACACAATTATAAGCTAGATAGGGTAAATCCCAGCTACTAAGGGAAAGAAGTAGGGTGTATCACAACATTGGTCCCAATTGGGAACTTAGCCAAGAACCTGTCACAAAATTAAAAATAAATTTAAAGTTTTAAAATGGGGTTGGAGTGTGGCTCAGTGGTATTTTTTTTCTAGTATAGGCAAACACTGTACTTCTAGCAGCACAGGAAATATATGAGTAAATGAAATCAAAAATAAAACAACAGGAGCTCAGACAGAGAAGTTACAGGTACTGAAAAGATAATCTTTTTTGCAAGTTTATAGGGAAATGAGTACATAAAAGCACAAATTGAGAAAAGGTACTTATGGGTCAATGAGGACACAATTCTCCATCTATATGCTGCAGCAATTCTACATCTAGAGTGTTATCTCACAACTATACACAGAGCTGATGTGCATTGCTGTTTGCAAAAGCTACTGCAAAGTCTAGACAAATTTAACATTGCTGAGGAAAAAGACAATGTAGATATACTATGCAGTTATGTCTTTTCCAGTAGCCAGTGAAGCAGGAGAATTTATTAAGAATGAGGAAGGAGACTGGAACAGAGAATCAGAAGCACAATGTCCATGCTGGACCAAAGATGGGAAGTTTAATGTCACACGATGTGGGCTTTCCTGCGGTTCATAGAAATAATAAGATAACTTGTCACATAGCTTGTGGAGAAGTGGTTCTCGGCCTTCCTAACGCTGCGATCCATTAATACAGTCGCTTATGTTGAGGTGACCCATCCTACCAACCATAAAATTATTTCATTGCTACTTTATAACTGTAATTTTGCTACTGTTAGGAAGAGTAATGTAAATGGCTTTGTTTTCCAGTGGTCTTAGACAACCCCTGTGAAAATGTCCTTTGACTCCCACAGGTTGACAACAAGTGTTGTAGACAAACATTCACAGACGTTTTATTAATAATTAGGCAAAGAGAGGAGATAAAGCAAATATCCACCCATTGATGAATGAATAAAGAAAATGATATATATGCATATGATGAAAATTATTCAGCCATAGAAGGAATAAAGTATCTATCCACGCTATAACTCAGATGATCATTAGAAACACTAGGGTATGTGAACGAAGCTGGATGTAATAGGTTCTCATATGACTATACCTCCATAAAACATTCAAAATAAGCAAATCTACAGATAGATTAGATTCATGTTTGCCAGAAACTGTGAGAAAGACAGGAGTGTCCATCAATGGGGTGTTAATTATACCTCAATTTGTAAAACTTGTGTGAAAATAAAACATAAGGTATCTATTTACGTGATATATATAAATACATATGTATATATGAAAATTACACAGCATGCACTATTTGAGAACTAAAGCAGAAATAGATAGGAGTATATACATGTTTTCATGTATTTAAAAAGATGATATATGCATATGCTTGTAGCGCTATAAAAAAATCTGTAAATAAATAAATAAAAGTGGCTGCTTCTGCCCAGGTACTTTTAAATGCTTAGAGGACTTTATCTGAACCCATTCTATGGGAAATACCACTTTCTTTCGGGTATCTTAATGACTTTCATATGCTGTATCTTCTAGCACATGCATGAAGACAGGCTATAGTTCTGAGTTTCAACTCACTCAGTGAAACACAGCATCCCCAGGATCAGGGAATATAAATTCCAGTTGTTCTATGTAGGGTTTTAAAACCTTTCTCAGCTACCTTCCCATCTTTGGGCTCCAGTTTCCTCATCTGTATGCAAGCTCATAGAATTGACAGATAGGGCTCCGTTTAGATCTGTTTCCTCACGCCTGGTTAAATTTGATGAATATAACCATCTCATAGGCATACTTTATTGGAGATACCGTCTCATGACTGCCATTACTTTTAAGGTACAGTCTCATAACTTCCTCACCAGTAATACAACAGGAAGGATGAAGCACATTCCTAGAATAGCATGTAAGGACTTAGGAAATGTACAGCAGATGCACTTTCCACCAGTCCAATAGGTAAAAATGTATGTCAATCAATATATTATGTCTTGGAAGAATTTGAAGAAGTTTGATGTGCCTGCTAGTTAACTGGTGTTATAAGACAAGACTTTCCTCCGGGGAGATGCAATACTTATTTCTACTCATAGGGATACCATGACAGAACAAAGTGCCAAAGAGCACCAAAGACTGACTTGGTCGACCAGTGACTTTCATTGTAGTTACTTACAGGAATGTGGGGGAGGGGCTACTTACAGGACAAGGTATAACTCCAGGGTATCTGCATCACAAAAGCCCACCTCAGTGCAGGTGACTGCTCCTAAAGGCTAAGGACCATGGGTGACTGCTCCTAAAAGCTAAGGACCATAAACTGCTCAGCCTGAAGCCAGCTCATGGGTTGGAGTACTGTTTCCAGGTGGTTCAGTTGGTCTGTGCCTTTTCTAGACAGCTCAACTGGCCTGGTTCATCTAGGGAGTTTACCTGGTCTCTGCTACTTTCACCTTATTTGGATGCTCTAAGATTGTTCTTTGCAACTTGGCTCATCTGAGAGTGACTATCAGCCATCTTTACTGTTTATATGGAGAGAGACTCCATATCCCTGATCAGATTCAGGGATTTCCTGAAGCTATTTTGTACTTGTAATGTCCTATCTTAAGGAGCTTCTCTGTAGTGTCCTCTGCCCCCAGAACACCCTTTTTTTTCATCTCCCTGTAAACCCCTTGTTTTCAGAAGTTCCCCTCCAAGATGGAAGGTTTTAATCTCAGTAGAAACTGCTACACTACGACTGGTATTGCACTAATGTGTACATTTGGTGATTGCCTAATCAGTACATATATTACTTGATTACATTAAGGATGACACTAGTCCCCCATTATACTTTGAAATTTCCTTTTTTCGGGCAATCTATACCATCTATTCTATCAATCCATTTTTGTTATTTTTGTCTGAAGCAGGTTTCCAGGCAGGGCATGGTAGTGCATACCTTTAATACCAGCACTTGGAAGGCAGAGGCAGTCCGATCACTGTGAGTTCAAGGCAAGGCTAGTCTACAAAGAGAGTTTCAGGACTTCCAGGGCTATTATACAGAGAAACACTGTCTTGAAAAACAAACAAACAAACACAAAAACAAAAACAAAGGAGTAAGTAAATTTTTCAAGATGGACTCTTACCTATGTGGTACACATTTTTATTTTTGAGGTTGTTTTCTTTTCGTTTGTTCTCTTCATAAATGGAGTAACACTGTGAAGGTAGCAAACTTTCTCCAGAGTCCAGAGTTAAGACAATGATAAATCTCCCATTTCAACTTGAAATGTAATTAAATCATGACAAAAGTTAGGTAAGGCCAAAAAAAACTCAAACTTATGCTTCTAGGAAGATGAAGTAGGTGGAGTTTTTCTCTATTCCTCCTACAAATTATAACTAACCATAGAAACTGTACATAAGAAAAATAAAATAATATAGTTCTGAAAGTCAGCAAGAAAGGGTAGACAGGCTGAGGACTTCATGACCTAAAGACATCACAGTGGTGAGTATCTGAGTATTTTTTCTTTCTCATCTATCCTAAACATAAACTCAAAAGAAGATGGTAATCTAGAAATGACACTGAACAGAGACCAAAACCAGAAAAGAATAAGAAAAAGGAGGAAGGGAAGTGGAGGAAAGATGAAAGGAGAGAGGGAGGATAGATTCTAACTGTCCTAACTAGACAAGTGATGAAGAAATTAATTCTACACTCAGCTAAACCCACAAAAAATATGGCCTGTCATCTGTATCACCAAAATGTTATAAAGGAGCCTCGAGTCTACATTCAGGAGGCTACAGTGAAAACCCACATAGTCCACTGTGATGGTGGACTTGCAGCCTAGTGAAGAGTTGGCACTTTCAGCGCTGCCCTTTAGGTTGCACAGCTATTACCTTTCTCTTGGTGGCAGTAGAGACCATATCAAGGTAATGATATCACTGCAGGGCCGCCTTATTAGTAAGGAGCCACCAATTTGTTTATCAACAGAGTCAGCTGAGGAACCTGAGAGCCCAGATCCATTTAGCAGTAGTGAGGCGGCATCTGTCCCCTGGTAGCAGAGGACTATCAGAGGATGCCAGCAAAACACAAAACCATTCATCAGACCCATCATCACATGGCCTAATATGCAAAATGTCCAGGTTCTCACACCAAAATACAAAATCATTTACCATAGTAGATCAAGCTACACACAAAAAAGAAATTAATATTTGTCAATGCCAAGATGGTAGAGATGTTGAAACTGACAAAGTCCTAAAAGAGTGATCCTAAAAATACTTGAATAAACAATGCAGAGCAAACTTTAAAAAAAAAAGCCTCATTTAAAAAAAAAAAAAACAGTGTCTCAGTAATGAAATAGAAGACATAGCCATATCTCCTGATTCATGCCTGTAATCCCAGCACTGCACAAATTCAAGGCCAGCCTAGACTAGTCAGTGATATCCCATCTTAAAAAAAAAAAAAAAAAACAGAAATAGAAGACTTTTTTGGTTTTTTGAGACAAGGTTTCTCTGTGTGTAGCCTTGGCTGTCCTTCACTCTGTAGACCATGCTGGCCTCGAACTCACAGCTATCTGCTTACCTCTGCCTCCAGAGTGCTGGGATTACAGGTGTGCACCACAAGAACAATAACCATCAAATGAAAATACTCACTGAAAAGACAAGCTCAGTACCACAGTGGCAGCAAAAGGAAAGAAATGTGTGAACTGGAAGGCATGGAGCCTGACTCATTACCAAATTTGAACAGCAAAGAGAACATACGGGGAATTTTAAAAAATCAATTATCAGAAACTTCTGGAAAAGTGTAACGAAAGATCAGACTACCCATGTCAACAAAGCTCCAGAAGGAGAGAGGAAGTAGGCAAGCTGATCACAGTACTCCTCCTTTTTTAACAGGAACTACATTCCAGTGGATCCCTGAAACTGGCCAACACCATAGTACAAACTCTATATGTACTATGACTGTTTTAAATACACATTTGTATGATAAAATAATTTAAATTTATATTTTATGAATTTATAAATGTAATAATTAAGGTAATACATTAAGTAAAGGAAGAACCTAATTACAGGCTAGGAAGATGGCTCAGCAGTTTAAGAGTATGCAGTGCTCTTGCAAAGGGCCCAAGTTTCGGTTCCCAGCACCCACACAGCAGTTCACAATAGTGCATAACTCTAGGTTTTAGGAGATTAGACACCTTCTTCTGCTTTCTGCGGGCCTCTGAGCATATGTAGTACACATATACTCATTGAGCCCTACACACACACACAAATAAAAATAAGTAGCTGCATCTTTATGTCTGAACAATGATAACAATCTCTATGTGAATGATCTCCCTACCCCCAAAGGCTAAGTTGAACACAAGCAGGAGCAGTTAGCATGCTGGACGCACACTGCTTAAAACGGGCTACATTTTAAACCATGGATTGTTTACTTCTTAACTGGGAACATTTTCAGCTTGAATTTAACCACTAGTTACTAAAACAAAGACAACTGAATGTGCACAAGGGAGACTATTAAACTTAAAGAAATAAGAAATTCATGGTCGTGAAGCTGGGCAAATGTGAAATAGCACCTTACTAATGAGGGAAGAAGAGTCTCCTCAGATAATGCTAAGCCCATGAGGGAAGGAAAAGGAAGGGTTTTTAAAAAAGTATCAGTAAAATAAAATAACATTAGACCTGCCAAGAAAGACCAGAGAATCTAACTAAAATGCCCATCAGGAATAAATGAGGCAAAGCAAGGCATTCTTGGATGAAGGAACAAAGAATCTGTCACCAACACATCTACCCTACAAGAATAAGTAAAGGAAGTTCTCTAGTCTGAAAGGAAATGATAAAAGAATCTTGGAATGTGAAAGAAAAGAACACAATGAACAAATACAACTTACTCTCCTTCCTTTTCTTGAGTCCTTAAAGTTATGTTTATAGTGACTAACCAGTTGTACATTTTCATTGTGGAGATGGTTATTATATGAATCCGTATCATGATAAAGTGAAACAAAACTATAATCCATGTGATTCCTGGGCTTTGATAATGTATTACATTTATATAAGACATAGCCATTCTGAAAAACAGATTGAAGGATATACATGACCTCCTCTCTGAAGACTATTGTTACAGTGACTGTTGTAGGGCTAGAGGTGTAGCTCAGTTGGTAGGAGTGCCAATCTATCACGCACAAAGCCCTGAGGACATGCCTACAATCCTAGCACTTGAGAGGTAGAGGCACGAGGATTATACATTCATCCTTGCTTATGAAATGAATTCGAGGCCAGGCAAGGATAAATTAAATTTATCTCAAAAATAAATAAAAACAAAATCCTTTAAATTTTCTGCTAAAAATAAGGCTATATTCTAGTTAGGGAGGTAAATATAAAACAAATCTTATTAATACAAGTTAGCAGAGTCAAGCTCTGTGGTACTCTGCTGTAATCCCACCATTCAGAAACTTGAATTAGGAGAATTTCAAATCTGAGGCCACCCTGGGCTACCATACAAGTTCAATACTGGGATACATATAAGGCTACTTTAAAACAACACAAATAATGAAGAGAAACAAAGGAGTAGAAAGTAGAATTAAAGACAATTATTCTTAGTTTTCTAATCATATTTTTCTCATTTGTTGTCTCAGTTTTTTCAAACAATGGAAACAGGCTCTGAACAGGGAAGCAGGTAGACTAACTGATGCTCTTCATCTCTCCTTCACTTGATCAACTCCAATCCTCCAGTCTCATCCCCAGCTCTGAAACAGAACACATACTGAGGGGGTCTCTTCTTCCTCTGCCCTCATCGTCAGTAGATCACACAGCTCTTCCCCTCCTAATTTCTCTCCCCTCATTGCTGTATCCCTGCCCCCAACTCCAGAAGAGACTCCTTTAGAACTCATAGGCTACTCACGTATTTACCCTTACACAATGATAGTGGGTGAATTCAGTACTCTACGCTCTACAATCCACAGGCCATTCAAACAAAATGCAAACAGGGAAATGCTGGAGCTAACTCAAGTTCAATTCTCCAAAACTGACCACATACTTGGGCACAACGCAAGACTTAACTGATACAAGAAACTGAAATGACACTCTGCATCCTATCTGACCACCATGGAGTATAACCAGATGTCAACGAGAGAAACAACATAAGCCTGACATGGAAATAAACACCTTAATATTAAAGGAAAACTGGGTTAAGACAGAAATCAAAGACTTTCTAGAATTCAATGAAAATGAATACACAGCATACCCAAACTCATGGGACACAATTACCACCAAGGGCCCACATTTAAAAAAAAAATTGGGCCAGGTATGGTAGCGCACGCCTTTAATCCCAGCACTCAGGAGGCAGAGGCAGGCAGATCGCTGTGAGTTCGAGGCCAGCCTGGTCTACAAAGTGAGTTCAGGACAGCCAAAGCTACACAGAGAAACCCTGTCTCGAAAAACAAAAAACAAAACAAAACAAAAAAATTGGAGAGCTCTCATAATAGCAACTTAACAGGACACCTGAAAGCTTTATAACAACAAAAAGGCGGGGAAGAGGAAATCACACCCAAAATGACTAGAAGGCGAGAAATAATTAAACTCAGGACTGAAATCAAGAAAACAGAAAAAATAAATAATCAATGAAACAAAGAGTTGGTTCTTTGAAAAAAAATCAGTAAGATTGGCAAAACTTTCTCCAAATTAACTAAAAGGCCAAGAGACAGTATCCAATGAACAAAATTAGAAATGAAAGAGCAGTTATAACAACAGACACTGAGGAATCCAGAGAATCAGAAGGACATACTTTAAAAACCTCTACTCAACCAAAATGGAAAATCTAAAAGAAATGAGTAATTTTCTCAATATATATACCATTTACCAAAGTTAAATCAAGATCATATAAGGAATTTAAACTGACATATAGAGCCAGGCGGATCCCAGCATTCAGGAGGCAGAGGCAGGTGGATCACTGTGAGTTCGAGGCCAGCCTGGTCTACAAAGAGAGTCCAGGACAGCCAGGGCTACACAGAGAAACCCTGTCTCGAAAAACAAAACAAAACAAAAAAAATATCTATTTTCTTTTCTTTGTTTCCTTGTTTCTTTCTTTCTTTCTTTCTCTTTGTTTTTCAAGACAGACACTGTGCCTGGCTAAGATCTATTTTCAATTAAAGGAAAATAAAATAAATACATTATTTTCTTAAAAAGCAAAGAAAATGATTAATTTATCTACTTCCATTTGATAATGACTACTATTTTATAATGACTAAATTATTTGTTTTTCACTTACCTAATTCTTATTAGATTGTCTCTTCTATTGGCATATACATTTATTTTATTACACATAAGTAGAAAAATACATACAGCAAGAAGAACCACAAAACAATCAGGGATCATATGAATGTTACATTCAAAGTGTTTTGGTTAATTGCATTTGGCAACCTTGTAGAGAACATCTTTTCTATCTTGGTGAGTCTAAAATTCTGAATGAGAATCAATATCTATCATATCTCATCTCTGCCAACTCAAAATCTCTATCTAGAGCTCAAAACATCTTAACCCCTAAACAGCTAAGGTTAATTGTAAGACAAAACTATCTGGTCTTCAACCCCATCAGAGACTTGAGAAGGACTGAAACTTAATTACCTGAGTGAACTGGAAGTGCAGGTTAGCAGCTTCCAAAAGGAAAAGGAAAAGGAAAAACAATGACAGAGACAGTTGGCTGTCTGAACAGTCACCCCAAACTCTCTATAACGTTGGAGCATCATCTTCAGCCTTCTGACCCAGTATATCTGAGAATTGTAACAACAAACATTTGCTGAAACTATATTGGGGTACTGGGCTTAACACAGGCCATGTTTTACCCACTTCCTGAAACATTTATGTTTCCCTATATTTGAGATAGGGACATCATGACTCAATAAACTGTAGTGGCTCCAATAGCAAGTAGCAGGACCACTTAACCAAAACTACCATGTAACACTGGCTATATTTACATCACCACTATATGCAATGCCTAGAAAGGACATTTACTCATGTGTACTGAATAATCTCTATTACACTCTATACTATAAATTGTTTTTAAATATTATAGTTAGTATTTCTTTCGGTAATATTTTAAAGTTTAAGAAATACTTTTCAACAGTTTATAGTGTAGGTAATCCTAATCATTCATTTATGTCTTAATAACACATACAAAAGTATAGCTTTTCTGAAATATTATGATAGTAAGTTTTATAATGCTATGTGGTGCCAAACAGTGGTTGTGGGAGAACGGAATGGTGGCTCAATGGGTAAAGTCCTTGCTGTGCAAGCTTAAGGCCATGTCTTTGGGTCCTCATCATGCACAGAAGCACACATCTGTAATTGCAGTCCTGGGGAGGTGAGTCCCAAGGCCTAGATGGCTAGCTACCAGAGCTGAAATAATGAGCTCCAAGATCACGGAGAGACCCTATCTCAAAAGGGAGAGGGATTGCAGAGATGGCTCAGCATTTTGGAGCACTGCATCAACTGAAGGCCTGCCTACAATCCTGGCACTTGGCAAGTGGTAGCAGGAGGGTCAAAAGTTCAATTTCATCCTCGCTTATACAGCTTTTGTTCCAAACTGTTTTGTGCCATATGGAGGCAAACAACCACCTCTAACTCCAGGGCATCCTTTGCTCTCCTCTCTAGCCTCTGTGGGTGCTGCACACACATGCTGTACACATGCACATGCAGGCAAAACACACATAGACATATAACAAAAACAATAAATAAAGGTAAAAGAAAGAGGACACCTGATGTTGACCTCTGGCCTCCACATATGCATACGCAATCCCCTGAAACATGTACATATGACATACACACAATGTTATTGTATAATAAAAAGTATATTATGGGCTGAAGTTGACCAAATCTTAGAGTGAAAAAAAAAAGGTGAATCAGGGTGGAAACAATATATATTTTTAAAGGTAAAATCCATTGAGTTTTCAAAAGCATAAAGAGAGTTGACTAAATTGTGTTCAAATCCAAAGATTGTTATGTAGGTTTGCATAGATTTATCTGTGTGCCATTTGAAACAGTTTGGCACAGGTCTCCTCAGAGAGATTTTTTTTTAATATGCCAATATGTTTAGAGAGATGACCCAGAGACTAAGAGCACTTCCAAAGGACCCAGCTTCGGTTCCTAGCACCCACCTGGCAGCTCTCAATGACCTGCAACTCCAGTTCCAGGTAATCCAACAACCTTTTCTGGCTCTGCAGACACATACATGTATTAGGTATACATACAGAAACTTAAGTATACATAATAAATAAATTACTCTTTGAAAATATGACAGACTCAACCCAGTATTAGGTAAGTGAAGATTCATTTAACTCAAAAGTTCCTTGTAATTCTTAGGTGAAAGGAGGGGAGTAAGGGGAAAATGGGAGGGAGGGAGGAATGGGAGGATACAAGGGAGGGGATAACCATTGAGATGTAATATGATAAATTAATAAAATTTTAAAAAATGATACAAACTGTTCACATATAGATTCTTTGTAAAAAGTTAGTATTAATTCTTCTGCAATCCTCAGAAAGAGGGGAAATGTGCTATAAAGCTAGACTTTCACAAACCAAAGCTAAAATCGTCCGAGTCTCTCCTCCACACCTATGTATTTGTTCCTGTAAAGAAATATATAATGCAGTACATAGTGGCTTACTCTTGATTCTAGCATTGTGGAGGCTAAAGCAGAAAAAGCAAGAGTTTAGTCATTCTCCGCTTTATAGCAAGGTCAGGGTCACTCTGAACTACATGACCTCGTACAAAAATAAATGTACGCATCACTAACAATTCAAATTATGTATAATACTCATATAATATGCCTTTTCCAATATATCTGCATTTTTTGTTTGTCTGTAAAAGGTCAGAAATTCAAGGTTCTCCCTCATGCTTTTCTATTTCAAAGAAACTCTAATCTATTGCAGAACTCAGCTCTTATAATACAGTGCATTAGCTTGCTATAAAATCATTCTTAGACAAAATGGCTTCCAAATACACAAGGAGGGGTCATGCTTCGTGTTAAGTTGTCTACTCTAGATGAGTGGTAAAATAGCCCAGGCTGATGGTGCAGCTGCTACTGTGTTCTCAGTTACTTCAGGAATGTTTACACTTGACTGCCGTAACATGAGAGTTTATGCAATTATCTATAGTATGTCATGACTAATACGTGCACATTACTAATATTACATGTTTTCTGCTTAGGCTTATTTTCCCATTGAGAAAAAATTCTGACATTGTTATGTTCATTATCTTAGGAATTGATGGTATATCGTGTTTTTGCCTTTAAGCAAAAACAACAAAAACCAATTAAGCACCTAATCTTTAAATTGGCATATTAGGCATTGTGCCAGTTTCATGACCCGTTCAGCCTAAACCCTGCCCTCATATCAGTCAACTAAAACATAACATTTATTTTCACTAAATTAATCATCTAATTAGAAAGTGCCCATGGTTTCCCTCAGTCACTTCTTAGCCAAGCGCCTCTACTCTTTGGTTCCAATTTTCTGCTTTTCCTCTTATAACTCCAAACCACTCAACTGAGCATGTTCCCTAATTCTCCTGCACGTCTCCATCCTAACTGTATACAGTCCCCACACCTGAAACATTCTCTTCTTCCAACATCCTAACTACCCATCCAGGGTCTTTCCACCGCGTAATTCCTTTGTTTAATCTACCTTTTCTATTCAAACCCTTTTTACTCCTTTGGCACCTAATTCTTAATTGTCTTTTTTCATGACTATTAAATATCACTTGTTCTATGACACTGCAAATTCCTTAAAGATAAAGAACTCTTTGAATACTCTCCATATTTTTTCATCTTTCTAAAATTAGAGGGATTATACTAAGGGATCCCTAGAGATGCTCTTAATTCTAAAATTGTATACTTCCATCTCTTAGACCTCTTATAACATGACATTTGTTTTAAAATAGCTGACCTTAACCATACCTAATATTCAGACCTGGCTACTAGAAAGCTAGTACAATTTCAAGAGCACAAAGGGATAAACTGTCATCTTTGACTCAACAGATGTTACTAGTAAGCAAAATATTCATTCATTCTTTCTCCACAGTCAGCAAACATTACACTTACATCTAAGCTGGGTATCATACCAGGCAATAGAAATAACTGACAGACTAGTTTCCCCCCACTCAATGAACTCAAAAGCCAGTGGGGACAGAGAAACAGAAACAATAATAAAAATTGCTAAGGAGAGGAGCAAATGACACTACACAAACATGGGAAAAGACACCCCAGACTGGAATTATGAAGTCAAAGAGATTCAAGGCAATCTTCCCAGAAGAGATGTCGTCTAAACCAAACTCAGAATGACAGGAAATAGTTAGCATTCCAGAAAAGAAGCAAGTGCAAATTTCTGAGGATAAGAGAGCATGGCCAGTTTGGGGAAGCACAAGTAGGCCTGGTAAGGCTCCAAGTCAGATTGCAACATTAGTAGGTGTGAGGGAGGAGCTAAAGGGACAATCCGAAAACAAGTCAGACATCTAATATAGTTTGAGTCTGAAGTGGCCCCCAAAAGCTCACAGGGACAATGCTTGCTTTTAAGTTCAGCAATATTCAGATGCTTGGCTTTTAAACACTAACTGGACCCTAAGAGCTCTGACTTTATCACTGTGCTAACCCACTGATGAGTTAATAATCTGGCTTGCTATTGGGAAGTGACAGAAATGTAGATGGTAGAAGAGGTGAAGGAAATGGGTTCTTCTGGCATCCTGCTGGGAACTGGGCCATGTCTCCTTTCTCTCTCTTTTTGCTTCCTGGCTGTCATACGGTAAGCTGCTTCTGCTGTGGGACACTTCATTTGCCATGGCATTTGGCCTTGCTTCAGTCTCAGGCAATGGAGATAGCCAACAACATGCTAATACTGCTGAAACAAGCAAACAGGTAGCCAATGTTATGGAGATGCCATCTCCAAATAACTTGTGATATTGACCAATGACTCAGAGTTTACTTTAGGAAAATATATAGCAGACATTGTGGTTATCCTCAAGTATATGTTTTTCCCTTCTCATAAAGAAATGATTTTGTATTGGACCATTAGGAAAGGACAGCATTGTTTCTGCTTCCCTTGTTGCTAGATGTCACTACAGGTCTAAAATGGCTAGTGAGGTGTTTGTGAAAGTGATGTGTGCAAGCACTCAGTAGCATCCTTGAAAGGAATGTGGGTTATTCTGCCCTCTCCACATTCCTTTAGATGGAATGTTCAGAAAGAAGAAAGAACACAGAGGAAAACTGTGATTGGTTCAAGAGATAAATGTAGGACTTGGTCTTTGTCACTACTGCATCTCAGCACCTCAGTCAGAGGACTCACTAATATCTGTTGAATGAGTTTATATAAAAGACTTCATTTCCTGCCACAGAAATAAAGTGCTGCCTGGACTAAATCGGAAGGTTAATTAAAGCCAGAGTGTCATTATCTGAAGATAAAGCAACTCTATCTGTAGTACAGTAGATGGAATTAAACCACATGAGATGTCCTTCTCAACCATTTAACACTCCAAACCATTTTAAGCACCACTTTAAGGACAAAATCAGACCATTTTGAAGCAACAGTTAATGAGAATAGTGTAAGGGGTCCTTTTTAAATCAATAAATAGTTAAAATCGTTGAAAATTCAACATTGACATTACTCTAAATTATTGGTACAAAACAATATGTATAATACACTCTCATTCAGAAAGCCCTAATTAGTCTTCCTTTAAATGAACAGATTTCTAACCTATTTCCATATAGCCCAATACCATAAAGGCTTAATAAACAAAATCTAGCTATAATAAAGGCAGCAACAATATATATATAGCAACCATTTTAGATAAAGAATCTCTTTTTTTCCCAGAAACTATCCACTACTTTTATTCCCTCATCCCATGTGATATCAAGGACCTTGGCAATAAGGCTGGGTTTCTATCTGAATCAAGAGTTCTCCACATTGCTGATGCTGAGACCCTTTAATATAGTCCATCATAATACGGTGATGCTCCACAACCATAACATTATTTTCACTTCTACTTTATAACTGTAATTTGGCTACTGTTACAACTTTGTAACATAAATATCTGTGTTTTCTGATGGATTGTCTTAGGTGACCCCTGTGAAAAAAAGGTCAACCCTCCCCCCAAAGGGGTTGGGACCCACAGGTGGAGAACCATTGATCTAATTGAAGACTAATACAGTTGGTTTCCTTCTCCTAGGAAAAGCAGTGCCATCCTATGTGATTCTATTTTCCCCTGCCAAGTGTGAGCATATGCCTCTGCTGCACAGGGCAAAGGAGACAACCTGGTGACTTTATCATCAACTCGTCCTGCAGTAGAAACTCCACCTAAGTATACATTAAGCATAAATGAAACAAGTATAATAACATTTCAACATTATTTTGAAAGTCAAAGTTGATAAAAAAAAAAAAAAGTAGGTAAAATTAAGCAAAAGAGACCTACCTCAAATTAACTCTTCATCTACTTATGACATCTAATTATGGAGATACATTTTAATGACAAAATTAAAGAGCAATTCCTCCCTGAAAAGGAACCCTGATGATTATTCCTTTAACAAAGACCTGGGAGCAGACTTCCTCTTCCAGGACTCACACTACAGCTGGATTGAAAGGCACTCCTTGACTCTAGCACTATCTAGAGTTTTTCTGACGGCTGAGTGACTAAAAAGTAAGTAGCCAAAAATTTTAAGTGCAGTTATTTCATAGTAGCTGTACACAATACCACAGTAGCCACTGTATTAGACATTTTCCATGACACATGACCGCAATACTGTCCTCCAGCCAAAATCAGGCATAGGGTTCATTTTATGTTAATAAACTCTCTACAATTAACTAGACCTAACATTAAAATATTTTCAAACATTTGTGCGTACTCATAACACTTATCAGCTATATGTAATTATAAAGGATTATTATAAAGAGTGCACATAGCAGAGGCCCGCCATTCAAACTAGTAGGTTTAGCAGTTTTGTTTTGAAGCACAAGTCTGGCTTACATTTACTTAGTTCTGCTATCAAATTTTTATGACAAATACAATTCTATAATCAATTTAAACAAAAATAATAATCTATTGAACGATGAATCGGTGTTCAAAATGAAACTAAAAGGAGTTTGACAGCATTTTGGAACTAGACGGGGGGTGGGGGGTGGGCAGGCGTAAAGATCTGAGTTCGATTGAAAGGACAGAAATTTTTATAGATAAAGCAGTAGAACAAATGGATGATCTACTTTCTCGGTCCCTGGCCTCTTTTGTTTCAAAGCACTTGTTTGTCTATTTGGGGAGGTAAAACATTATAAAGTTGATTGGTGCTAACTGTTTGAAAGTGACTATCTGGGCATGGTGCCTCACACCTTGAAGCCCAGCACTTTGGGGGCAGAAAGAAAGGCAGGCAGATGTTTGTGGGTTTGAGGCCAGTCTGCTGGACATGATGACTCCAGGACAGACAGACTACATATTGAGACCTTGTTTTAAACAAACAAAAACCCACAGTGAATATGCTAAAACCACTAACTTTTATACCTCAAACAGATTAATTTTATATGGTGAATCAATTATGTCTGTTTTGTTTTTTGAGACAGGGTCTCTCTACACAGCTCTGGCTGTCCTAGAGCATACTATATTAACCAGGCTGGCCTCAAACTTACAGAGAACCACCTGCTTCTGCCTCTCCAGTGCTGGGCTTAAACGTGGTTGATTATGTTCTTTTTAAGAACACAGGATTTGGGACGGGAGAGATGGCCTCAGTGGTTAGGAGCACTTGCTATTCTTCAGAAGACCCAGGTCCTTACTCAGTACTCCTACAACAGGGCTCACAAACACTGGTAACTCCAGATCCAAGCGATCTGACCCCCTCACCTGGCCTCTGCAGGCACCTGCACACCTATGGGCATATGCATAAACAAATAATAAAAATAAATATTAAAAAAGGAACATAAGAGACGGGCGTGGTGGTGCACGCCTTTAATCCCAGCACTCAGGAGGCAGAGGCAGGAGGATCACTGTGAGTTTGAGGCCAGCCAGGTCTACAAAGTTAGTCCAGGACAGCCAAGGCTACACAGAGAAACCCTATCTCGAAAAACCAAAAAGAAAAAAAAAAGGAACATAACTATTTTACTTTACACAAGTAACCGCAGGCACCCAAAGAACAGATTTCTGACATTTTATAAAATAGTTTTTCCATCTTATTTAACATTTCAATTTTCCCTCATTGAAAATATTCATGTATGTGAACATATACATGCAAATGCAGTCAAATTTTGGGTATTAAAATATTAAGAAATGCTTCCTCACTTTTCAATAAGACCTCATTCAAAAGAAACTCCTCAAAAATATCTTGCCACAGAGCTACATGAATGGCTTGGCAGATAAGAGTACTTGTTGCTCTTCCAAAAGATCCTGGTTCAAATCTCAGCATCTACAGGGCTGCTCACACTAAGTCTGCAGGGAATCTGATGCCCTCTTCTGGCTTCGAAGTGCACCAGCATGCAAAATACCCATATATATTAAAAAAAAAAAAAAAACAAACAAAAACAAAAACAAAAAAAAAAAACCAGTTCTTGCCACCACTCTCCTATGACCATTCCTCTGCATTTTTCGAAAACATAATTTTATATGCTTTCTTGGGCTATCATACTCTCTTACTGTCATCTCTTATAGACAGAAAGGAAATGGAGCTAAAAATTAGACAGCACGGATTTTTATTCCTAACTATTCTATGTATTAGATATGATACTTTGAGAAATGTATCTAAACTTTATAATGCTTCAGTTTCCTCATCTATAAATGAGGACAGTAGTCCCTACCTCATTACACTGTCACGGTTTACATTAAGTATGTAAATATATTGAGAGCGCTGGAATAACATCAGGCACCTGATGCATATTGGAACAATTCGATGATTTACATTATCATTAGCATTGGTTGACATCGAATTATTCCATGTTCTCAGTGGTCCCTGGCTAGACTTTAAGCTATTTCTAAATAGCTAGGATTAAGCTATCATTAACACAAAAGACACAATTATCTCTCACATTTCTATCCCATGTGTGAATGGCAATGCTTCTGTGCGTTTGGCCTCGTTTTCGACTAATTCAGCCACTCATCTAGGAAGAGCTAACACTAAGAATAGCTAGCCAGGCATGGTGGTGCACGTCTCCAACCACAACATTCAAGATGAAGAAGCAAAAGGGCAGCACCCAAGTTCAATAGCGGCAAGACTATAGTTGAGAATTGTGGCCAGTGTATACTAAAGAGTGAAAACCTGGCTTAAGAAAATCAAAACAAAAAGCAAAATGAGTAGCTCTATTCAGTGTGTGGTATGAGCTATGCTAAATGCTTTATCGTCCTTCCTTCCTTTCTTTCTTTCTTCCTTCCTTCCTTCCTTCCTTCCTTCCTTCCTTCCTTCCTTCCTTCCTTCCTTCCTTTCTTGACAAGATCTCTATGTGTAGCCTTGGCTGTCCTAGAACTAGCTTTGTAGACCAGGTTGGCCTCGAACTCAGAGATAGGGCCACCTCTGCCTCCTGAGTGCTGGGATTACAGGTGTGCACCACCACTGCATTTCTTATTTAATACTTCAAATAAACCAAGTTACTTTACAAGAGAAAATTAAGGTCCAGAGGAATGAAACAATTACTCCAAATCACGACACAAACATGAAAAGTCAAGATTTTAATCCGAGCCTGTGATTTTAGGGCCCAGGGTCTTCAGCCATTAACCTGTGCTGGTTCCCATTTACTAATATCCAAGAGGAGAACAGTTAAAGCTCAAAATGAACTATTGTTTAGCAATGTTTGGTTTTTTGTTTTGGTTTGTTTTGCTTTTGGTTTTTTCAGATAGGGTTTTTCTGTGTAGCCTTGGCTGTCCTGGACTCACTTTGTAGACCAGGCTGGTCTCGAACTCATAAAAATCCGCCAGCTCTGCCTCCCGAGTGCTGGGGATACAGGCATGCGTCACTGCACCCAGCTTGCTTATTTTTTAAAAAGCAGGTCCAAAACATACTACAATTCTCTTCCCCTCTTTTACTCAGTAGAATATAAAGCGCCTGCCTCCTACACTACAAAGGCTTCGCCTTAAGCACAGCCCTCTCAGCCTGTGTTTTTACAGTCTCTCAGCACTAACACAACAGGCCAGCAATGTCAGCTCCCAGGAACAGCATCTGGCTTGAGAACACAATGAAAGTGGGGCAGCAATGATGAAAAACAGTTGAAAGATTTAGTGTTTGACTTGTCCCATTTACTTTCAACCCCCCCCTTTTTTTCACTTGCCCTTTCTTTAAAATCTTTCTCATTTGTAGCAAATTAAACTACTGTGCTGTAACAGGCACTGTTGTCCTATTTCCAAAACCATCTGAAGTTGTAGAAAACTTTTTAAATCAAAGTCAGGGAAACCGGTAACTTTGATCTAGCGTCAAATATTCCAGTAGTCAGCAATTAACACTTTGTATACTTAATGTGTTGTAAACAAAAGACAATTTAAACTTAGCAAAGATAACCCCAAATCCACAAGTGTTCCCACAGTAGGGCAATGCTCTGACTCATCAACTATGCTGGTTCAGATCATGGCCACTGTGTTCTAATAATCTCTCTTCTGAAGATGCCAATTCTTTGGCTAATCCCTCTCTGTCAGTATCACTTCTTACCCACCAACCTTAGGAATTTGAAATATTTTAACATTTGGACCATTACTGAACAAACAGCACGTCCCCTTAACTAAAAGAACTTGGGCACCAGAGCAAAATACTGATGACCTTTTGAGGGAAATTTAAAGCACTCTGAGTGTTTAACTTAAAGGAAGAGATTGTAGCACTACAATATGGCCTCCATAACCTATGTGGGGTCACCCCAGAGTTACAATTTTCCCTGGAGAGACTATGAAATATCGGGGGTTACCTTAAATTTTCACACGAATATTGCATTTTAAGGTACAATGTATATCTGAGTTTGTGTCAGTAGTTTTACATATTGCAAACTCTTAAAAAATGGTTAATTTCCTGAATCTTTATATAAAAGATGCTTCATGGTATACAACCTGAGACTGGAGAGATAGATGGCTCAGTGGTTAAGAGCACAGAATACTCTACGATAGGACACAGATTCAATTCTCATCACTCACATGGCAGCACACAATCACCGGTAACTGGAGTTAGAAGGGATTCAATGCCCCCTTCTGCCCCACCCCAGTGCCCTTTTCTGACGTCCATAGGTACCAGGCACAGATGTGGTACACAGATATACATGCAGGTAAAGTACTCATACACATGAAATTTTTTTTAAAAAATAGAGTCTCAGAAGAAATTTAAAATACAAACTGATGTATTTTCTGTCTCAGGGGCCACATTATCATAACACCATACTGTCTATTCAGTATATAAGCTCCAGTCTGAGGGAGCCTGGAATAGTGGAAAGAACAGTGAATGGGGATTCTGTTTGTTTAGGTTAGACTGCAGTAGTATCTCAACCTTCCTAATGCTGTGACTCTGTAATAGAATTCCTCATTTTGTGGTAACCCTAACCATAAAATTATTTTCATTACTACTTAGTAACTGTAATGTTGCTACTGTTATGACTTGCAATGTAAGTATCTGATATGCAGGATATCTAATACACGCCCCCCCCAAAGGGGTTGCAACCCCAAGGGGTTGAGAACTGCTGGGTTACAATAATACCTGAGATATATTAAACATAGTTCATATATGTTAGTTGAATGAATTGGCAGAATGGCTTGGAGGGCTCAATCTTAGCTGAAAGAACACTACAAAAAAATCCACTGAGAGTTATAATTATAAACAATTACAAAAGTGAAAGAATAAATAAAATATGCATTTGCAACTGGCAAAATAGATAAGGATGATTTTTAAAACTAGGGTTTTTTTTTTTAAAGTCAAGGTAGAATTAAATGGCTGCCAAGATACTAGGTAATAAGTGAGAGTTGTGATAAAGAGATTCATGTAATGGACACTGAGGTCAGCTAGGCCTTCTTTTGCATGGTTTTAATATGATTTAAAGGTTAAAGAGGAAAATCAACACTTATACATAACTATGAATGGTTCTGGGATTACTAAAGGCCAGGGATTATATCTCTCTTGTCTAATACCTTTCTCCTGTTTTAAATATAGATTCTGAATATATGTTGTGAATTTAATAAATGTTTAGTAATTGCAAAAATAAGCAAAATAAAAATAAGTACATTTCAACTGAATTCTGATCCCCTCCACACACACAAAAGATTCACTTATTATATAAAAAAAGGGATGTTTAAATAACAAAAGAAACACAAAAACATTCTATAAACATGGTCCTTGAAGATTGAGCACCAAATACCAAGTACCAGTACTGACAGAGCAGGGTTTGGGCTAATTTCAATTGTGTGGCCCTGCTATATCTGGTTCCTTCTGATACAAGTAGAGAGGCAGCCCTCTCTATTGAGAGCAGTGTGAATAAATCAATATGTATTTGTATTGTAACAATTTACATGGTAACCATTATGAGCAAGGTACTGAGAAGATAAAGTAATTTATTTACATCCCTAATCTCCACCACCCACAGCAACAGCTCACTATTAATATGTGTAAAGCTCTGCTTTAAGCATTTTACTGCGAGGAGGCAAGGTGTATAGTCTCTTATCTAAAAACCTCAGTGCCAGACAGAATCCCAATTCAGAAATGTCTAGCCTTTCAGATAGGCAAGAACCTGTATCGCTGTATATGATATGATACTCCAGTAGGGTCTTTGGTACTTTTCCATAAGCATATTTCTAATTCTATAGTAAATATAAAGTCTAACACTAAGGAGAAGAAAGACTTTAATATTTAAAAGCTATATTTTGTTACCACTTGAGTTTTGGCATCAAACTTACCAAATGAAAATTTTATCAACTTTTAGAGCTTTGGAAATCTAAAATTTTCAAGTTAATTGTGGGTCTAGACAATTCCTTTAAACTTAAGAATTCCAGGTGAGATGGCTCAGCAGTTAAGAACAACAGCTGCTCTTCCAGAGGTCCTGAGTTCAATTCCCTGCAACCACAGGGTGGCGCAAGACCATCTATAAAGGAATCTGGTGCCCTCTTCTTGCAAGCAGGTGTACATGCAGATAGAGTGCTCCTACATTAAAAAAATAAGTAAAAACACCAAAAAGGGTAAGTTTAGTTTTCCTTATGTTAATGATGAACTGAGGTATGTTTACATTATTCCTTCACTCCACATCCACCAGGTACTAAGTATCCTAGATAGAATTAGAACCCAAGCTGCCTAGCTACAGTGTTTATGTTCTCAGTGACTATGATTCCTAAATAAACTCTCCCATAGACTGCTTTAGAATATCAGAAAGATATGTTAAAGGTAAAGTAGTATTAAATGATATGGTATACAAACATAACAGGAGAACCATTACAAGGCAGCATTTATTCCTTATTAAATAACTAGAAAGGATTCATCATGGGCTTTGTGCTCGGGATACCAACAACAGGCAACCACAGATGAGGTCCTCCCAGTCACCTTTTCAGAGCCAGCAGCCAATGCAGAGATGGCCAGGTAGCAAATAAGCTTGATGATGACACAATAGGGCAACTTTATAAACTACACTCACCTTCAAAGGAAGGAGACTGTGTACCATAGCAGATGGTACAATAAGGCCTGATATTTAAATTGTTCCTTGAATAGTGCTGAGATTGGAAATGACAGAGAAAAATAATTTTGGAAAGTTATTTTCTTCAAGGCTGCCAAATACAAATAGCCAAAACACTAAGAATGAAACATTTATATAATTCCTAATATTCTCATGGTTCCTCTTGCTGTAGGTAGTTTGTTGTATATATGTGTAATAATATAAATATATGTAAAAAATTTTACAATATTTAATAAAAAATAAAAATGAATTATATGTCATGCTTCCGATGGTGTATCTCCTCTGTACCAGGAATAGTACTAAACATAAAAGTTTCATATTGGGAATACCAGGTAAAACCAAAAGAAATGTATATGAGAAAAAAAAACATTGGAAAACCTCTTGAGTCTGGTCATGAAGGACCTGGGCTTGCTCAGTTAAAGAATTGGACCTTGAACCTGCAGGAGGAGCTAGAGTTCATTTTACAAGAAATACCCACACAACATGGGAATTGACTCTTATGGGATGTTACTAACCATACTCATTTCTATTTGGGACCAAAAAAAGAAAAGCACATGAAATCTAGATTTCTTTTGATAAAAGGCTCAGAAAAATAAAATTCGATGTAGGCACCAAGAATGCAAGAAGAACGCTAAACTCAAAGCATAAAGCTCTGGAGAAAAGAAAATGTCATAGGCCAGGCTGGTGGCACACGCCTTTAATCCCTGCACTCAGGGAGGCAGAGGCAGGTGAATTGCTGTGGATTCAAGGCTAGCCTGGTCTACAAAGTGAGTTCAGGAGAGCCAAGGCTACACAGAGAAACCCTGTATCAAAAAAAAAAAAAAAAAAAAAAAAAAAAAAAAAGGAGAAAAGAAAATATTATAGAGGTCACAGCTAAAAAGACACAGCAAATTTCTCCTAAAAGTCCAAACAGCATTCCTAAACTCTAAGCAAGTCCATTGCACACAAATGAAACTTGTAGCCTTCTAAAAGAAACATGTTCCTAAGAAATTAACAGATCAGTCCTTGAAAAACAAATTCTTAAACAGCACAATGTTCTGTTTGGGGTGGTGAGATGGTTTGCAGTTTTTTTGTTGTTTGTTCATTCCTCTGTTTAATTTTGTTTTGTAACAACATCTAACAACTAAATAGCCTTGGCTGCCCTGGAACTCAGAGATCTCCCTGACTCAGCTTTCCCCTCCAGGGGCTGTAATTAAAGGTGTCCTGCACCACGCCTAAGAGTGCTCTGGTTGGTTTGGCTTTTTTTTTTTAAGTTGTTGACAACTTACCTTGCAGCACAGCTGGAAAGTTGCTAGCAGCAGTGGACTGCTTGGTCTGCTTTAACACACCCCAGAGTTCCTATGTCCCCAGTCCCTTATCTAAACAAGAGTGCAAACTTATCAAAGTTTTCATTCTCGGGGATTAACATAAATGACTGAGCCAGGCATTCAATTTAATGCTCTGTAAAACATGTTTTAAGTTCCTTTTTTTTTTTTTCAGGCAATAATTTCAGATTCCCTTATGGCTTCCCATTGTTCTGATTATCTTTTCAAATTCTTTCAGAGGACTTCCAAACTCTACACAACTAGCTATTATCTATGACACTCTCTGGTCCAGTTCCCTAACACCTCCCGCCACAGTCTTTCTGTTTCTCTCTGATTGGTCCCTGAAGAATGTGTTCCCAGATTTTGTTTTTAAATAGAGGTTTACTGTGTAGCTCTGGTTCTCCTGGAATTCGCTAAGTAGACCAGGCTGGCTTCAAACTCACAGATATCCGCCTGCCTGTCGCCAGAGTACTGAGATTAAAGACAAAGGCCTGTGGCGACAGGCCCAATTTGTTACCAGATCTTGAGAACGTAAATACATTCTCTCTTCTCCTTAAGGCTGTGTTCAAATATCACCCCTTCTCGGGTGGGTTGGGGGGCTCCCCTTTTCTGAGGCAAGGAGGAAGGTGATAGAGGGGGGACGGGGCACCGGGAGGAAAGGAGGAAGTGGCTACAACTGGGATCTAAAGTGAATATATATATTAAAAATAACTTTTTACGTAAGATATATGTTGCCAGAGTCCTCCAGAGAGAGACATAGAACCAGATTCATGTAAATCTAAGGCAGGAGATGTATTAAGGGAATTTACTTACAAAGACACGACAACAGAGATGTCCGGTCCCACAGCAGTCTGCCCGAAAGCTGGACTCTCAGGGATGCTGGTGGTGTAACTCAGTCCTGTAGGAAATTCTCCGTTTAAGGGAGGCCAAAAGCCTAAGAACCTAAGAGGCCACTGGTTTAGAGTGGAATCTAGGTCCAAAGGCCAAGAAGCCTGGAGTTCCAACGTCTAAGGCGGCAGGGGGAAAAGTGACTCTCTTCGCTGTAGGAGAGACCAACACGCCTTCTGTATCTGTTCTCTGCAGCCAATTGGATGGTGCCCGCCCACAGGGAGGGCAGGTCTTCCCTACCTAGCCCACTCAGATTCAACCACTAATCTGTGCAACACCCTCAAGACACTCCCAACGTTTTACTGACTATCTGGATCTTTCTTTCTTTCTTTTTTTCTTTCTTTTCGGTTTTTTTGGAGGCAGGGTTTCTCTGTGTAGTCCTGGCTGTCCTGGACTTGTTTTGTAAACCACGATGGCCTTGAACTCATAGTGATCCATGTGTCTCTACTTACCAAGAGTGGGGATTAAAGGCAAGGCTTCTGGATATTTCTTAATCCAGACAAATTGACAATTTGCATTTAACCACCATACACCACCTGGGTGAAACTAGGTGTTTTAAATATCCTATGTATTTTTTAATTGTTCTTTTCCTAATCTATATGGATTCTGACTTACAAGTTTTTATATTGTTCCTAATAATATAAAGCCTTGGAACACGGAAGGCATTCAACAGATTTTATACCATGAAATAATGTTAATTAGTAATACTTTAAAACCTCCTTGCTATAAATGTGTCCACCTCTGAGAAAACCATTTTCTCTACTTTTGAAAAGGTTACACTAGGGTGTGTTCATTTTTTTCCACACACTTTCCATGGTTTTTTAAAATCTGATTTCTACCGGATTGTTACATTATTTTACAGAAATAAACAATAGAATTACACTAGAAACAAAATGCTGAAAAGGTTGAAATAATACATTAAATAACACAAATCAAACAACCTGAATGTTTAGGTTCATCTCATTTCAGGCCTGAAAATAAAATTAATGAACATAATATAAAAAGGGAAAGGCAATATTAGCAGACACTGAAGTTAGAGTTAGTACTATCACTATCATCTTCCATTTTTTAATGGAACACTAGAAATTCACTGGAAAAGGAAGAATCAGGGACAAGTCGCTTAGGAAAATTACTTTCTTCAAAATAGTGACTAAAACCGAGAGAATCACCGCACACAGCTTAAAGTTTGATTATAAAAATGGTGCCTTGAAAATATTGAGCGTTTGAAGTTCTTGCCTATTTGCAAATATATCGTGTTGATACTGCATCTGGAACTCTCCTCATGCCTCACTACCAAACCTCACTACAAGTGCTACCAGGAGAATAAAATGTAGTCACCAGTCACCGTCTTTATTCGAAAGTTGGTTTCTTCAGAACTGCTGCCAGTTACTGAACCGCTGTGTCAGTGGCAGCACCTGGTCACACATTAAGCAAACAAATCTATGACTGTTAAGCGTACAGGTACTAATAAGGACTTGGGGCTAAAGAAGCTAATCTTTTTTTTTTTTTTAAGATATAAAATGATGGTATGACTATTTAACTCATTCTTCTCAGCTTTCGCGTTTGTGCTCTCGATAAAGCCTATTTCTAAAAACACAGCTGCATGGGCCAGGCAGCATGTGCTCTTTCACTGGTCTCTGCCTCCACTTTCAGCTTCTCCATTCAGTTTTCCACACACTAATTCCAGCACGGGAGTGCGCAAATGAACCTCAGTGCAGGAAGTAACATGGCAACCGCATGGGAAGAAAGGGAAATGGCCAAAAGTAATGGACTTGGTTTTGTCTGATTGTTTTGTTGTTGTTGTTGTTGTTGTTGTTGTTTTTAAGAATCATGGGGTTCTAAAAGGTACAATAGGAAATTCTCTTTAAAAAACAGGTACCCTCCCTACAGAGGTAGTTTTAAGCCCCCAAGGCAGCTCAGTTCCCATTCAGTGTGCTTAGGAACCAAACTCTAACTAACTTGAGCCACTTGCTCCAAACCTCTAAGGTCATCCTCTAAGCATATTTAAATGATGAGCATCCGAATTTACAGACTGGGAAATGAAGCCAGCTTTACAAACCCCAGCAGACCTCCTTCAGTCAGGCCTGCCCCACTGCCAGGAGATTTTGGGCCATGTACAAGTATTGCATACAAACAGACACATTTTAAGTGACTGGTTTTACACTAACTTATTAAAACCTAGAAAGAAATCTAAAAGTACATCAATAGGTACTTATTAAGTGGTATTTAATAAAGAAATTGCTCTATCTTTTTTTTTTTTCTGTAAACGACAGGCTTGATCCCTGTAAGCCTCCAAGAAAATCATTCAACTGTGATTTAAAAAAAAAAAAGACATTCAGAGCTGAAGACATTCAGAACTAAGTTAAAAGCTTGGAAGGAAAAAAAAAAAAAGTGTTCTTGACTGGGGAGCCAGCAGCGGAGTCTCTCAAGTTATAAGATTCTAAAAGCTGAAAGCGGGATGGATTGAGGAGCACAAAGTAGAAACTGTTAGAGGGCAAGAGACTGTAAGGCTGCGGTTGACAGAGGAACCCCAGAGGATCAGGACAGCGATGGGGAAACCCAGAGAAGATCTTGGAGAGATGACAAAGAAGCACTGGAAAACTGAGTTCCGACCAGAGTCCTAGAAATACCTAAGCTTCTGCGGGAACCAAAGGGACCTGCAAGTGCAAAGGTGCGGGGCTAAGAGCGCGCGCGTGCGCCAGCACGGAGATGAAAACCCGGGTGAGCAAAGAGCGAAGCTGGTTCCCCGCCTAAGCTGTTCGCGGTGCAGATCTCAACTCCTAGTCGCGCACCGCGGGTGCAGGAGGCGGGGAAGCTCCTAGAGATCCTGTGACTTCAGGATCCAGCCTCACCTTGTTTGCTGAGCCCCTGCACCCAGCCGCTCCTCCGTGGGCAGCTGCGCTCGGAGGGCCAAAGAGGGAGTTGCGCAGCGCTGCCCGGGTCCCCTCCTGTTTTGAGGCACAGGCACCCGCACTACCGCACACCCCCGCCCCCTTCCCCAGGTCGCCCTGGCCACTTCGCCTAATCTTCAGGCAGAGGGAGAGCGCTTACCCTAACCCGAAAGCCGCTTCAGTTATTTGCCAAAGTCCCGGTTCCAGGCTGCCTGGGAATAGGAGCAAAGCTGCTGCGGCCGCAGCGGCAGAGCCTCAGCCTGACCTCACCAGGGGGTGGGGGAAAAGGGAAGGGAGCGGGAGCCCAGCTGGGGATGGGAGGGAGGGAGAGTGGTGGGAGGGGAGCGAGTGGGCGGGGGAAACATGGCGGCAGGGGTGGCCCTGGCGGCGCCTGCGCGGAGGCTGGGGCTAGGACGGTGTGTGGGGTCCCAGTTAAACACTCCTCCAAAGAGAGGCAAGGCTGGGCCCGGAAGCAGGATGGCTGCCAAATGGCCCCAGGGCCTTTGAAACAAGGACACTTGGGCGTGAGCCCACATGGCTTCTAGTGTCTTGGAGGCAGAAGTGAAAACTGTTAAGTATCTAGGGACAGCAGAGGATAGACTTCTCCAAGGAAGTCACCAAGTGCATCCTGCCAGCCATAACTTCAGCTTCTTCGAAGTGACTCCAGAGAGCAAGCAAAGAGGATTTTAACAAAGATGTCTCCTCACTTCAGTGGGTCCCAAACCTCAAAATAAACCTGATCCAGGCTCAAACAACTAATTGTTCATCACTCTTATAATGGTCTGGAATTAGTGCTTCCTGTCTCCTTCCTATTGAAGTACAGAATATTAAGAAAGAGGAAGAAACAACTACAAACACAGCAGTTAACATTTTACCGAGTGTCTACTATTATCATCACTGTGCTATGAATTCACTGTACTGAGAGAGCTACTCCATGAGGTGCGTGAAGATTAGACATGTTGACCGCAGTTATGAACTAGTAAATAGTAAAGCAGGACCCAGGATGCCAAGGGCTGTGATTCTGGCACCCAAACTTTTCATCACTGTACTGTGCTATTTCTCTGCTGAGACCACTATTCTAAGTTTTGTTTTGTTTTGTTTTCTAGACAGGGTTTCTCTCGGCTGTCCCGGACTTACTTTGTAGACCAAGCTGCTGAGACCACTCTTCTAAGCCTTTTTTTTTTTTTTTTTTTTTTTTTTTTTTTTTTTTTTTAAGATAAGGTTTCTCTATGTTATCTCGGCTGTCCTGTCTGGACTTGCTTGTTAGACCAAGCTAGCCTCGAACTCAAGGCGATCCGCCTGCCTCTTTTTCCTTCCTTCTAATTCCATGAACCTAGACCTCACCCAATACACTCAAATCAAATCAAAGTCAGCTTTCTCTTTGCCTGTTTTCTATCAGTTGCCTTCCTGACAATTGAAGCTTTAGGTCACCTTATTTTTTTTTTCCATCATCATTTCTAGCTATTATTCTAGACTCCATCATTTCTACTTAAAACTCTAGTCTCTGGCAGGTAAGATGGCTCAGCAGGTAGGGCATCTGCTACCAAGCCTGAAGACATAGTTTGATCCCCAGAACTCACAGTCTCATGTGGTAGGAAGAGAGAATTTTTTTTAATTTAAATTTATTTTGTTTTAATTTATTCACTTTACATCCTGATCATAGGCCCCTCCCTCCCTCTTTCTCTCTAATCACCTCTACTAATCCATAGAGAGGGGGAACCCTCCTTCTTTACCAACTGACCCTAGCCTATCAAGTCTCACCAGCACTGCCTGCATCCTCTTCCTCTGTGGCCTGGTAAGAACTAACTCTTGCAAGTTGTCCTCCAACCGCCACAGTCACTTTACAGTGTCAAGTGGGCACCTGCATGCTCAGAAACATACAAATACACACACAATAATTTTAATTTTCTTTTATTTTTAGTCCCTTCCTTGAAAATTACTGGAGCCTTCTTAGCAATCAGTATAATTAATCACTGTGGGGTCTCCCCCTCCCCCTTTTTTTTTTTTTTTTTTTTTTTTTTTTTGCTTTTTTCAAGACAGAATTTCTTTGTGTACCTTTGGCTGTCCTGCAAAGCATGGACTCACTTTATAGACCACACTGGCCTCAAACTCACAGAGATTCACCTGCCTCTGTCCACTCAAGTATTGGGATTACAGATGTGCACCACTGTACCAGGGGTTTCCCCCTATTTTTAAGAGAGTGGAGTTGAGCCAGTCTCAGTGGCACATGCCTGTAATCCCAGAACTCAGGGAGGCAGAGGCAAGCAGATCTCTGTGAGTTCAAGGCTAAGCTCATCTACAAAATGAGTCCAGGACAGCCAAAGCTACACAAAGAAACCCTCTCTTGAAAAACTGTGAGAGAGAGAGAAAGAGAGAGAGAGAGAGAGAGAGAGAGAGAGAGAGAGAGAGAGAGAGAGAGAGACTGGAGAGATGGTGGCTCAGTGTTTGGGAGGACTGACTGCTCTACCAATGGGACCTGGGTTCAGTTCCCAGTGCCCACATGGCAGCTCACAACTGTCTGTTACTCCAAGATCTAACACTCTCTCACACACAGATATGCATGCAGGATGAACACCAGTGCACACAAAATAAAAATAAACAAGATGTTTTTTAAATACAGTGATGAAACTACAGGCTGTAATGATATGTGTTTCCCAATAGTTTCTTTTGCCTATCAGTAAATTGATCTGGTGTTTGAGTGCTCAGTAGGGCTGTCTTGGTATTTCAAGTTCCATACACTGAGTTCTAATAGTGTGATAGGTTTTAGGCAAATTTAGGAATAACCAGCTACCCAGGAGCTTACTAGAGCTAAAGACAATCCCATGACAGTTATCAAACCAGCAACATGATAATAACACAAAATACACATGTGATATGCATTATTACTTTTTAACCTATCAGTGCATTCAACCCATTTTCACCCATTCTATGCTTATTCAAAGTTAATATCTATTAGTAAGACAGCAACTGTTAGTTTATAATCTCATCAGGATGCTTCTAAAGCAATTAATTTCAGTATTATCAAAATCTAGAATACAGTTCAAAATAAACACAAATTCACTTGATATGCATCCAAGTCACTGTTTTTTGTTAGAAGTAATTTTTTTCACTTTAATGTTTTCCAAAGAAATAATCTCATAATTTTATTATAATTTATTCACATTACATCCCGATTGTAATCCCTTAGCTCTTATCTTCCTGTTCCCACCCTCCGACCTGTGACAGGTGGGGTCCTCCTCCCCCACCACTTGCCCACAGCCTATTAGGTCTCATCTAGATAGCCTGAATCCCCTTCCTCTGTGTTCCCACAGGACCTCTCCACCAAGGGGCAGTGATCAAATCTCAGGCACCAAAGTTCAAATCAGAGATAGTCCCCTGCTTCCACTCTCCTTCCCCACATGGAGAATGAGCTGTCCATCAGCTACATCTGAACAGGGGATCTAAGTTCTCTGCTTATAATGTCCTTGGTTGGTGCATCAGTTTGTGCAGGGCCTCCTGGGTCCAGATCTACTAGCCTTGATGGTCTTCTTGTGGGGCTCCTGACAACCACCCCACTCCATCCTCCACTCTGTCCTTCTATGCCCCTGCTCTTCCATATAACTCATAGCACTTCACCCAGAGTCTGCTGCAAGTCCTAGTATCTGTCCCAATCCCCTGCTGGGTGGAGTCTCTCAGAGGACATCTATGTTGGGCTAATATCCACTTATGAGTGAGTATATACCATGCATGTCTTTCTGGGTCTGGGTTACCTCACTCAGGATGATCATTTCTAGTTTTATCCATTTGCCTAAAAATGTCAAAATGTCTACTGTTTTATCCCTGCCATCAAAAGATTCAAGTTGTTATTTTTAAATTCCTCCACCAAAAATGACTAGAAAATGGGATAGTTGGGTGTGGCCAAAACAGACCTTTCCCACCCAAGGAAAAAGGTATTAGCAAGGATGAGGACAATTCTAGATTTTACATTTGAACTTGTCTGATCTAATATACCAGAATTTAATCATACTTGTAATGTCTTTAGAAAATATTTATATTAAAGGGTTTCTTTAGGGTAAGCCTATATCCCACATGACTGAGGTATCCCACTCCCTTATGAGAATAATGGGATCACCACACCAAAATGAGGACACAATAACAAGGTGGTAAGGTGGCGAAGAGTTAATTTTATTGAACTTTTCCAATACTGTACACACAGATCAAAACATCACATTATACCTCGTAAATATATGCAATTGTTATTATTTGACAATGTCACAAGGAAACAACAGGTTTTTCTATCTGTTCTGTTTTGTTTTTGTTTTAGTTTTAGTTTTATAGCCCTGGATGGCCTGGAACTCAGAGATATTGGTCTGCCTCAGCCTCCAAAATTCTGGAGCTAAAGGTATGCCCCACCAGGCCAACCTGGAAAAATAATTTTTTTCAACAAGTATATCTATGTAAACTAAGGCCCATGCCTCATACTATGCATAAAAATGTATAATGTGGAACTGGAAAGATAGCTTGGTGGTTAAGATCACTTGTTGCTCTTCCAGAGGACCCAAGTTCAGTTATCAGTACTCATGTTGGTCCCTCAAAACTGACTATAACCTCTTCTGGTCTCTACAGAGACAAGTGTATATGTGGCATTCTCTCTCTCTCTCTCTCTCTCTCTCTCTCTCTCTCTCTCTCTCTCTCTCTCTCTCTCTCTCACACACACACACACACACACACACACACTAAATAAAAAACAAATCTTTAAAACTATTAAGAAGGTCTCTGTGGTGACTATTCTTGGTTGCCAACTTGACTACATCTGAAATTGACTAAAACTCAAGTGGCTTGATAAACTTGTATTCTTAATTGTATAGGATGTTAATTCAAAACATGGCTGCTCTGGCAAGATATCACATCCAAAGATCTTCTAGGTCTATGTGATCTGGGTGAAATACAAACACACCTTTAATCCAGGAGACAGAGTCAAACTAATCTGAATTCAAGGCAGAGTCAAATTAATCTGGTATAGAGCAAGCCTCAGATAAAGAAAAGCTTAGGTCCAGGCATGGTGGAACATGCCTTTAATCCCAAACAAAGGTAAAGTTAGTTTGTAGGAGGAAGCACCCATGTTTGAAAGCGATGTCTAACTGAGTGGCAGAAGAGGTGGCAAATCAGAGATTTGACAGAATAGGATACACCCAACTCTCACAAGAAGAGAGGGGAAAGGGAAGCTACTTAAGAAGCAGTTTTTCAGAGAGAGGAGGCAGTTTTTACAAGGACAGTAATAGAGAGATGAGTTGAAGATAGAGAACTCAAGTCAAGACAGAGTGGGTCAGGAAATGAGGAAAACCAGATTAGAAAAGATTGCTGAGTTAGTTTGAGGCCAAGTCAAGCAATTCCAGGGCCGAGAGAGAAGCCTGATTAAATCAGTCAGCTGGGAGGAGAGTTTGAGCCAGAACAGCTGAGTTGAACCAGCCAGCCCAGAGCTCAGAAAGAACAAGTAAGGGTGAGCTTATTCAGCAGTAAGTCTCAGAGGCTGAAAACATTGTAGGCCTAGGTTAGATTGTGTGGAGGCTGGAAGCTTCCAGGGCAAGGCCTAGGCCAGCAGAAGGAGGCAGTAAGCCTCAGGGACAACATTAAACCAGGAGAATAAAAGTTACTTTTAACTTAGTTAAATCATTTGAAGTAGGAAGACCTACTTTTAATCCAGATCTTCTAAAGTGAGAAAATATACCTTTAATCCAGATCTTTTGAGGTAGGAAGATCTGCCTTTAATCTGGGCCATACCTTCTGCTGGCAGCCTATAGAAAGTGAATGGAAAAAGGAAGCATTACAGCCCACTTCTCTGGGATTCTTGTGTAGACTGAAGACTAGCTGAGACATCCAGCATCATGGACTGAACAGCTACTGGATTCTTGGACCTTCCATTTTGTAGGCAGTAATTATTGGTCTAGACTGACCACAGCCTGTGAATCAATTTCCAAGCTTGAGCCAGTTTGCAGACCCAGAACCCCTTGAATAAGAGGATGGCCAGGTTTCCATTTGTTCACACAAGAGTTGTACATAGATATCCTTAACAGGTTTATTTCTTAGTAGGTAAAATTGGAAACAATCCAAATATCCATCAGTAGGTGATCAATAAACTGGCATGTGCATACCATGTAACACTACTCAGCAAAAAAAAAAAAAAAAGAGTGAACAAAATATAGTATAACACATAGAAAAATATATATGTGTAAATCTCAAAATAATTATTCAGATATTTTGTAATGGAGTACACTGTGCTATTCTAATTATATAAAATTCTATGGAATTAAAATTAACCTATTGTGATGAGTGGTTACCTGTAGATAAGACCAGGTAGCAGAAAAGACAAAAAGGACACAAAGAAATGTTTAGTGATGACAGGAATGTTCCTTATGGTTTTACAGTTACATACATATGTCAATATTTAACCAAGTTGTATACTTGAAACATTTATGTCATTACCCTACACTTATACTACTAAGCAATCAGTCATGTACCTTTAAAACTTGCATTTTCTCTACTGTGTTTTCTTTTTGTGGAAAATATAAAGACAGGTATACAATAACGTCTCAGAAATGGTTTGGAATCAGGGAGTGGACACTGAAAGGGGCTATCTCCATTTTGGTTTTGCACATTATTACTGTTTTATTTTATTTTTATTATTTTGCTGTTCTGTTACAGATTAAGATTTTATATGTTGCAGAATGATGAAAGATTTGGTCATACATTTTTGGATTATATATACTCTATGCAAGAGACTGGCCAGAATGAAGCCAAGATATGTTGTCTGTGCATATGGAAGGGGGTTTGCGTGTGTGTGTGTGTGTGTGTGTGTGTGTGTGTGTGTGTGTGTATGTGTGTGTGTGTGTGTATGTGTGTGTAGTGTAGTGTAGTGTAGTGTAGTGTAGTGTGTGTGTGTTCCAGGAGGCAGATGCATGTACCTTTTGCAGAAATAAATGGAAAAGTTGTTAGATATTAATCCAATCTCCACCACTCAAGACTTTACTTCTTTTTTTTTCACATTTGTACCATTTGGAGACTAGAAATGTGACCTAATAGGATTCTCCAGGAGGTTAAATAATCTATTCTACTTCGGAATGCACCTGTACTCCCAGACAAAATTAGGAGGATCACTTGAACCCCAAAACTCCAGACAACATACAAATATTCCATCTTTATTTAAAGTGCATATTGATAATTGATTATATTTAAGAGTACACACAACTGTGTCTAGAAGGGTAATACAAGTCTAAGGACTCCTTTCATTAGAGCTTTCTCTCTCTCTCTCTCTCTCTCTCTCTCTCTCTCTCTCTCTCTCTCTCTCTCTCTCTCTCTCTTTCTTTTAGTTTTGAGCCAGGGTCTCACTATATTGTCTTGGCTGTCCTGGAACTGGCTATATAGACCAGACAGGTCTTGAATTCAGAGATCCACCTGCCTCTGCCACCACCACCCAGCTTTGCAGGCATTTCTTGGGTGTCTTCATCTCCTCACTACATAATCAGCTTCCTGGACCACGTGGAATGATGAGTTATTTGCTTTCTGGCAAAACCTGTTCAATAGATTGACAAACTGTATTCACAGGGACCAGTAATTTCTATTCTAAACAAGCCAGACCCAATAAATTAATTTCTTGTTTAATTTTTAACATTTAAAAGAATGTAATTTTACAAAACTATTCAATTGTATTAGTCAAAAAAAATGTACAATGTGGGGATGTGCCTCTCTACATCTCTTTTAGGATCACTCAGCACATTTTTTTCTTCTTTGTCATGCCAGTGATGGAACCAGGACTTTGTGCATGCTAGGCAAACCTGATATCATTGAGTTATACCCCTAACCCCTAATCACTTTTTAAAATACTTCCATTTAATCTATTCCAGAGCAAGCAAGCTCTGTTAACAACTAACTGATTTGCACAAATCATTTCCCTCCATTGACTTTTTCCTAATCCATAAAATAAAACAAGGTAACACACATCACTCATCATTTCACAGTCTAATTGTGATTGTGAACAAGTTGAGACTGAAAATGCTATTGAATTCCAAAGTCATTCTCTCTCTCTCTCTCTCTCTCTCTCTCTCTCTCTCTCTCTCTCTCTCACTCACACACACACACACACACACACACACACACACACACACACACACACACACTGTCTCATGGATTGTACTCAAACACTGGGTTATATAGACAAACAGTCTACCATTACCCTAAATATGGTCACATGGATGGCCATTTTGCAAGGTACTTTTGATGAAGTTCATCTTCTTTATTATTTGTCTATAAGAAGCCTGAGCTTCTAGGTTTTGATCTAACTTTCTTCTGATGTAATACCAAATTTTATTATCCTGACCTTGCCTAGAAATCCCAGGAAGAAAACAAGCAGTGAGTACTTCATTAAAACAGTAGTCTTAGATTTATAACCATACTGTTGTTGTTAGGTATCTGCCTCTTAAAATTAGGTGGTACTTGAAAAGCATCTGAGCAGGCTTGTTTTTCCAATGCACCATTCTCAACACAGTGTCCATCACGCCTACAGATAATGACCTGTTTCAGTAACCAGTTTTATCAAAAGTTAAACATTATCTAACTAACAATGACTCCTGATGGTCACTTAAAAGCATAGAACTTGTTAGCATTCTCTTCTGCCTTTGTTTAGACACACAAAAAAGACTAGACCAGCACTAACAAGAACAAATATGTGAGCCACAAACATCGGCTCCATGTAACTTTCTAGTATCTATATGTTTAAAGATAAGAGAGATGGACTATAGCTCCAGTCATTGAAGCTTGCCTAGTAGACACAAAGCCTTTGGATAAACTCCTGTTCCTGCTAAGTAATTAAATGATTAGTGCTTCATGTGTTTAAAAATTAATGAAAGCTCAAATATTAAAATATCTTGGAACTAAGCTAATCAAAGGAATGAAAGACTTGTAAAATGAAAACTTTAAGAGACCTAATGAAGAAATTGAAGAAGATAGCCCAAGATGAAAAAATTTCCAGAGCCTATAGATTGGCAGGATTAGTATTGTGAAAATGGCCATCCTACCAAAAGCAACCTACAGATTAAATGCAATTACCACCAAAATTCCAACACAATTCTTCACAAAATTTTTTAAAAGACTATTAAAAGTTATAACACACGCAAACACACACACACACACACACACACACACACACACACACACACACACACAATCCCAGAGAACAAAATAATCCTGAACAATAATAAATAGATCTAAGTCTTCGGAGAACTGTCTTTGTGTAATGGAGGGTAGTTAACATGGACACTCACAACTGGTCAAAGTGGAGAGGGAAAATGGGAGAGTGGATTTGGTCCTATTTTATTGTATACATATTAAATTTTTCAAAGGATAAAATAATTTAAGAAGAAAAAACTAGCAACAAACTGGTAAGGATGTAGACAAAAGAGAACCCTTATACACTGCTGGGGGTGATGTGTGGTGGTTTGAATGAGAATGGCCCCCACAGGCAAATATATTGGAATGTTTAGCTGTGGACTATTCAGGAAAGATTAGTAAGTGTGGCCTTCTTGGAGGTGTTTCACTGGGGACAGGCTTTGAGGCTTCAAACGTCCATGCCAGGACCAGTTTCATTCTCTCTGCTTGATGCCTATGGATCAGAATGTAAGCTCTTAGCAATTGCTCAAGTACCATGTCTGCCTGCTGTCATGTTCACTGCCAAGATAACCCCAGACTCACCCTCTGAAACTGTAAGCAAGCACCAATTAAAAGATGTCTTTTCTAGGTTCACTTGGTCATGTTATCTCTTCACAGTAATAGAACAGTAATTAAAACAGGATGTAAACTAGACCAGCTACGATGGAAGTCAGTATGGAGGTTTCTCAAAAGGCTAAAATTGGATCTATAATATGATCTAACTTTACTGATCCTGAGCATTCCCTCAAAGGACGACATGTTAACACAGCAGAGATAGTCACATACCAGTGTTTATTGCAGCACTATTCATAAGTTATGGAAATAAAATTGGATAAAGACAAAATATTGGATAAAGAAAACAGCATATACACAGAATAGAACTGTTTCAATAATAAAGAAAAAGGTGTTGTTTACAGAAAATTGGATCCTCCTGGAGATAATCATACTGAGTGAATTAAACCAGTCTCAAAGTGATCATTTTTTTTTCCACATCTGGGGCTCCAGATTTCATATAGAGATATTAAATTATGACTTAAAAGTAGAAGTGAAACTGTTTGTGCCACTAGGGGAACAAAGTATACTAACTCGGGAAGTGCAGGGTGAGGAACCGGAAAAAGTTGTGGGGAAATAGGCTCAGCTTACAGTATATACTTCTAGGAATGTTTCTAAAACAGAAAGCTGTAAGTTGAAAGAACCCAGATAAATGAAGTAGCTGTCACTATTGTACTCCCTTCTACACAGAAATATGTTCTGAAGCCCAGGAGCTTAAATGAGTCCCCTATACCTCCACAGCTATTATGACACAGAGACGGGTTTTAGTCATAAGCAGGGTGGCGTCTCACTCTATGCCACATCACTTTGATGAAGACACTCTTGTTTCTCTCAAGCAAAGGCTTCTTCCTGCCTTGCTCTGGCCTTTTCAATGGCACATAGCCAGAAATAATATATACATTAATTCCCTTTAAATTGCCCCATCATTTCTCATCCCAAACTATCTACATGTGATGCATTTGAAAACCACTATAGAACATTCTATTTCAAACATGACGCAGTTAGATATTCATCTACACTCATTGTTGCTATCATCTTAGGGCACTTCATTGAAAACCCAAACTATATGAGTGGAGGGCATGACATTTTGAGTAGAAAAGAAAAGACTTAGAAGACAATGTAACATCTCCATCCATCAGGTGAAGGCATCTTAACATCTATGTTAAGGCTAAGTAGTAAGTAGGCCAGACTTTTGGCTATTATTCAGTTCTGTCAGTGTTTATTGAGTACTGCCTATGTGTTCTAGATGGTGTAGAGGCAAAGGCATACATGTAAGAAGCATTTATTATAGTATGAGAAGTGTAATAGTCAAGTAATAATGCAATAGGTTCATTTCAGGTGATGCTAACTGCTACAAAGAGAAGAAGGAAATGGTTTATAAAGAAGAGTATAAATTATCAGTGATCTAAGGAGGGAGAAAATATGTCGGAAGGGGTGTTCCAGAAAGATTTCCTCAAAAGTCAAACTTCAAATGGATCCCTGAATTGTGAGAATCCATCCACACAAACATCAGAGGGAAAATTCACTTCAGAAAAGACAAGTTAAAGTCCCCAAAGTGGAAATGCAGTGAACTAAAGTAATGTAATGCAGCAGCAACCTTTTCAGATGAAGGATGGTTAATTGTGTGCATGAATGAATGATTCATCACAGGATGAATCATGTGATCATAAAAGCAGAAAGAAGCAAATTGCTTATGACTGCTGATTGAAATTTTGATGGCTATTGTAATTGTAGGAAGATCTGTAGTAAAGCAGTGATATGATGTCTTGGTATTATAAATGCATTACTAAGTATGTGAACTTTTTACACTATAGAACACCAATGCCTGTGCTTATCACTTGTTTTCAGTTCTTCATCTGAGTTGCATTTGTATTACCAAAGCTTTCAGAGAAAATTTGAAATTTTAAAAATTGTAAAGCTGACAGTTGTAATAATGTCAATCATTGAATCATTGCTCCCGTATCCATAGTCAGTCCTCTAACACAAGAACTCTTGGCCTGGCCTCCTGAATTGACCTGGTGACTTACCTCAGTCAATAGAGCACAAGCAGACTCAAATAGGCCATAAGCAGAAAGCACTTGTCCATTTAGAACTTATTCCTCTAGCTTTTGGTCCAACCCAGCAATCATGGAAAGAAGTTCAGGTTCACTTGCTATAAGGTAAATGACACTTGTCTCATTCACAGCCATTTACCCCTGCAGATAGCTAGGCAACCACCATCATGCATATAAAGAAGCCCAGCCACAGGAGCAATGCAATATACAATGATGATAAGCAATCAAATCTATACTCAGTCCAGACTGCTAGATCCTAAAACAGTAAGAAATCAAGGATTGTTATTTTGATTATTATTTTATATGACAGCGGCTAACATTTTATCCAACACGAAATCCAACAGTCATTGTGAACTGCCCCCTGAGTCCTTTGCCTCTAGCTCCTGACAACCATCAGTCTACTTTTTGTCTTGTATTTGTCCTTTTGTTACTAACATTTCACTTGGCACAAAAATCATCAAGGTTCATTTTTGTTGTAGCAAAAGCTTGCACGTAACAGTGGAAAGGAAGGATGGATTTCCAGTAAAATGCACGAATAGGGAGGGTGAACGTAGCTATTTCCAAGAACATTGTCTGTAGAACAGTAACTAGAAAAAGATGACCTTTTGAGAAAAGAAGCATAGACTGCTCCTAAGGTCCAAGGACAGAGAGTACTATCAAACACAACTGTGTACTTTGGCAGATCAGTAACTTCTTCTTTACAATCACCAAGGACAATCTGGCCTCTAGTTCAGGCCTGTTTGTGTGGGTCATCTGTTACTATTTCACTCCACATTAGTGGCAAGAACTGAGATCCATGAGTTCCAACAGGTAAGGATACCCTGAGACCACGTTCTGGACATTTTGCCTTTAAAGGGGACTTACGCTAACATAAGCCTGTTAAGTGAACCCCAGTCTAATCTAACTAGTGTCCCTGGACAAGATTAGGACACATGAAGATAAAGAAACCTGGGACACAAACAGGAAAGACCCCGGGAGAGCACAGGAAGAAATGGTTGTATGCAGGACAGGAAGAGAGGGCACCCTTTCTGAAATTTCATCTTGGATTTCTAGAAGCAAAATAGTGAGAAAATATATCTCTGTTGATTATATGAGACAGTTCTATGGCATTTACACAATAATATCCCTACTGAGCAAAAAGTGCCCTCTGAACTCTTTAGGGATACTGACTTCTTTGTGAGCCAGCCCGTAACTTCTACTGTTGAATCTCGTATGAACAAGTAGACACACAAACATCCTTCCTAGAGTCTAAGGGAAGAGAGATGTTGGGCTTCCCTGGCCAGCTGAGGACAGCCCTGCCATGAAGCCATAAAAGTAATGAGTCCAGAGATTCTGTTTACACTCCAGGTTCCTTCCATGGGTTTCCTGGTGGGCCCCAGACATCCTGTAACCGTCCAAATGCAGTTTCCACATGTACAGAAACCTAGAGCTGCAGTTACTGACCTGCACGTCTTCTCCCTACATAGAGTCAAAGCCTCTTCTGAACTCATTATCACATGCTTTAGTTACCAGGATACCATCAACTGAGGAACAGTGCTCCACCAAGGGCCACACAGAGGAGTTTTATCCTCTTACTGTGCTTTGTGCCTTCCGGCCCTTCTAGACATTTTTAAGTCCTCCAATCAGCACACCTGTGTCAAGCTTGAGCTAGGGCTTTCTGAAAAATGTGGTTTTCATGCTCAGCAATCACATCCAGGTGTCTGAGTTGGCAACCAACTACAGTCAAGCCACAGCAGGGTAGTCTATGGGTAGGAGTACAGTAGGGAGAACACATTACACAGGCAGCAGATATGGCCCTTTTGCAGTAGGTGATTCTCCCCACTCCCCACAGGCTGGGTCAATGGGGCTGCTCTCTGGCAGCTGGTGAGTGAATGCCTCTTCCACAGGATCTGGAGCTTCCTCACCAATTGGCACCTCTGAGCTTCACTACTCACTAGCCAACAGAGATATGACCCACTGGAGAGATCAAATGGACTACTGTTTAAAGCTATTAAATGATCGCTTTTTAGAAACAGTTAGCCAAAGCAGATATTTTAGTTTTGGATGATGGACCTTGAACTCAGGTTCTTAATTTATTAGTATAATAAAGTGGACTATATCCCAACTGTAACCAAATCTCGTTTAATAAGGTTAAAAGTCTAACAAAGTTTGTGCATTATCATACATAAACTCCTTGAAGCTATACTTTGTACAATGACTCAATATGTTTCTATGGTTCCTGTGAATATGTAAAATGATAGATTTTTTTAAAAATTCAACGAAATGATTCCTAATGATATTCCGTGTAGAATAAATCTCTTGTGTATTGTATGGATGCAACAACTGTCAATTTAAAAACTTACGGTCTATGGCTGAGCCAGGAAATAAGTGGGATATGTGGTAGGCCAAAGAGATTCTGGGATAGGGCCAGACAAGATGTGAAGAGGATGGCACCTGAGCTCAGGTAACCAGCCATATGGCAGAATGTAGGTTAGTATAATGGGTTATTTTAAGTTATAAGCTAGTCAGAGAAGAGTCCGGCCATATAACTTATGCATTGGTAAAATATTTATTGAGTCTCATGAGTCATAATTTCCAGAGAGCAATGAGGGCTGGAGGGAAAATGCCATGACCTACTACAACAATTCTGCTATACTCATAAATTGATGCCTAGCCCAGTTGTAATCAGAGAGACTTAATCTAGCAACTGATGGAGAGACCCACTGCCAAACATTAAGCAAAGCTCAGGAAGTCGTGGGGAAGAGGGAGAGGAAGGATTACAGGAGTCAGAGGGGTCAAGGATACTACAAGAAAACCCACAGAATCAATTAACCTGGGCTTATAGGAGTTCGCAGTGACCAAACTGACAACATATATACTGCATGGGTCTGATCTAGGCCCTCTGTAAATATGTTACAGTTGTATGGATTGGTCTTCTTGTGGCATTCATAATGGTGGGAGTGAGGACTGTCTCTGACTCTTTTGCCTGCTTTTGGGATCCTTTCTTCCTGCTGGGGAGCCTTGTTCAGCTATGCCATGTTTGGTTGACATCCCTGGGAGGCAAGTTCTGCCCTTTTCTGAAAAGAAATGGAGGAAGAAAGATTAGCAGGGAGTGAGGGAATGGAGGAAATGGAAGGAGAGGGGGAAGGGGAAACTGCGGTTGGGGTATAATATATGAGAAAATAATAGATGAAAAATTTTAATGTGAAAAACACATTAAACAAAACTGAGTCCCAGCCAGGCCTAGTGGCACCTATATTTAATCCCAGCACTTACGAGACAGAGGCAGGTGGAGCTCTGTGTAAGGCTAACATAGTCTGCAAAGCAAGTTCCTACCCAGGCAGAGCCACATAGTGGGACCATGCCTCAAAATCAAAAACCTCATCTCAACTTATTAACATTAATCCAACAAAGGTGTCCAAATACACTTAGCATATATAAATATTACTTCAAAGTGATGCACATATATGCAGTTATCAACTTTTTCCAGGGAAGAGATTTATAAATCCACCTATTTTATATGATTTTTTTCTTTGATTCAATATTTTAAAATTTTAAGGTTATAAACTAAAATATTATACAATAATAAGCAGTGATAATTTATTTCAATTTCACTCCTACATAACCATGTACTGGTGATATGTATTCTTCCAGAATCAGCTAAACTGTAATTGCTTTGTTCTTAAGGCTAATGAGGCAGGAAAGTTGGATGATGTTTGTTAGCATAGTTTCTAGGTTTAGAGATGTAACTCTATGGTAAAGCAATTGTCTAACTTGTCTGAGACCCAGGATTCCATCCTCAGTATTGCAAAAAGAAAGGAAAAAGAGAGAGAATAAATTCTACATACGGTATTGTGGTAGTTTGAATAAGAATGGGCCCCATCGATTAATATGTTTGAATGTTTGGCCATAGGGAGTGGCACTATCAGAAGGTGTGGCCTTGTTGGAGTAGGTGTGGCCTTGTTGGAAGATGTTGAAGGGCTTTAAGGTCTCCTATGCGCAAACTACACCCAGTGTGGAATCATAGCCTCCTCCTGCCTGTCTGAGGAAGACAGTCTCCTTCTGGCTGCTTTCAAACCAAGATGCAGAACTCTCAGTTCCTCCAGCACTGGGTTTGCCTTCATGCCACCATGCTTCCGGCCATTATGATAATGGACTAAACTTCTGAATGGATTAGCCAGCCCCAGTTATAAGAGTTGCCGTGTCATGGTCTCTCTTTACAGCAATAGAACTCCAAGACATATATTTACCTTTTCATTTTATTAATGAAGTTGATCTAATATGTATTCATGGAGTCTCTTCTAAACTACAATCTAGGTACTAACTATATACAGATCACGTATAAGTTATCAATATATTATAGTGCAACCCAAATTAGGCTTTAAAGAGTAATTAAAATATAAACAAAATTTTGTATTTTCTTCTATAGTCAAGAAATATATTCTACTAAACATGTTCAAATAAATATTTAGAAGGGAACTGATTGAAATATTAAAAAGATCTTTAAAAGACTTCTGGTTTAGTCAGGTAATTAAGTTTTATTCCTTCTCAAGTCTCTGATGGGGTTGAAGACCAGATAGTTTAGTTTTTACAATTAAGCTTAGTTGTTTAGGGTTTAAGATGTTTTCATGTCTAGATAGATGTTTTAAGTTGACAGAGATGAGATATGATAGATATTGATTTACATTCAGAATTTTAGACTCACTAAGATAGGAGAGATGTTTTCTTCAAGGCTGCAAAATACAAATAGCCAAAACACTATGAATGTAACATTTATATAATTCCTGAATGCTTCGTGGTTCTTCCTGCTGTAGGTAGTTTATTTTATTCATGTGTAATAATATAAAAGTATATGTAAAAAAAGAACTATGATGGATTCATCTTTAGCATGGCTCTGAAAATTGATTGCTGTGGTTTTGTTAAATGAATGTATAATTAAACTGCTTTCAAAAGAGAAAAGAAAACAAGAAAAAAAAAACAAAGCAAGAAGTAAAAAATAAATTGATAAGACAGTTTTAGAAGTATCCACAGATACTAGATTTCAGCTATGAGGAAAATACCCAACCAAAACCAAGATTCCTCTGGGTAAAAAAGGAGTTTCAATATTTAGCACGTTAGTTACTAAGCATCTGACCTAAGTTACAGTAGAGTCACACATACTAATCCATTTTTCAAGCTATAAATATATAAGGTACATGTTTCATAATATATTTTAAAATATAGAGTACACAAAAATTTTAATACCAATCTGTAATGAGCTAATAAGCTAAATAATTGTGTCAAAACACAATGCAACTATACAAAATTAATGCTGTAAACAATGCCAGAAAGAAAGGCCAGTTCGGAGTCTGCTATTTTCACTTATCCTGATCCTACTCTGCAGAAGAGCTTTCCAAACTGAAATCATGTCACATATGTCCACATTGTCTGAATAACATTCAAGGTTCATCATTTCATTATCAAGTAAATACTTTGCTATAAATCATATGATTATGTTCACTTTTTTAATATAAAAACCAAATAGGATCTTAAAACTGTATATTTTTAAAATGCAGTTAATAAATACTAAGCCTTTCTTGCTGAAGACACTACCTGCATTGGTTGCTGAACTTTGGGAATCAATCTTCAATGGATCAGACAAAACTCTCTCCCTGTTAACTAATGTTTATAATCACAGAAGATGCTAAGCAAGAAGCTAAGAGAGGAAGAAAAGACTTCAATGGTCTTACTCAGCCCTGGAACCTACATGTTACCATACTGACCTGCCAGGCAATTGAGTTCGTGTGCAATAGTGGCATGGCAGTTATGAGGGTAAACAATCACTGTCTGATTTGATTTGAAGCCTTTGAAAAAGCATTATGTCCCAATAGAAGTTCATAGAAGAGGAATCTACTGTCCTCATGGCAGGCTGGAATGAAAAGAGACCAGAAGGGGCTGGGGAGAAGAAAGGAAGTGAGTTTCCAACATACTCAATCTTTGGTAACTTTACTTCCTATCACAACACTTGACTTCTTAAGAGTTCTACCAATAACTAATATTGCCATGGGTTGTTGTAAATCATGACTTTTAACATATGGACCTTTAGGGGACACTTTTCCCAGCCATATCATTTATAAACACACACACACACACACACACACACACACACACACACACACACTTCATCCCAAAAGACGAATGTCATTGGTATTTTGATAGGAATAATTGTAGTGAATATGTACATTGTTTTGCCTCAGCTACTATGGAAAATTTAATAATATTAATTCTGATTCATGAAAACAGATTCCATTTATTTGTATGTTCTAAATTTATTTTGTCAGTGCTTTATACTTCTGAATATGTAGCACTAAATATATATTTATTTCTCATCTAGGTATTCTCTTTGAATTATTGTCTATATATTGCTTTCTTGGCTGGCTAATTCATAGTTGTTGTAAAGAAATACTACTGAATGTTACATATTTATCTTGTATACTACAAATGTACTGGACCTGTCAGTTTTAATAGTTTGATGTTTAGTTTATTTTTGTGGAGTCTTGAGGGTTTTCTAGAAATGAAATTCTACTATCTGCAAACACTCATAGTTTCACTTCCTCATTTTCAATTTGGATGCCCTTCTTTTAATTCTCTTGGCTATTTGTTTTAGCTGGGATTCCCTTCTCTAAACTGAATAAAAATAAAAGTCGGCATACATGGCCTTTTCCAGATCTTATGGAAAACATGTTGCTATTGTAACCAAGAAAACAATGTCAGCATTAAAATAAACATATAAGCAATTTAATAGAAGAGAGGACTAAGAAATAAATGTATATATTTATAGCCAATTGCTTTTCTAACAAAGACACAAAGAAGATAAAGCATGTTGCTGGAGAGACTGGATACCCAAATTCAGCAGAATGCACTTAAATATCACTCTCTCACCAGTCACAAAAATCAGCATAAAATGGATTTACCTGAAATTTAAGTTCCAAACTATGAAATCACTAGAGGAAAACATAAGGTAAACATTTCAAGCTATTGCTCTGCACAGACAGTTCTAAACATGATCCCAAAAAATCACAGTCAGCAAGAACAAATACTGGCAAATGAGGGGACATCAAACTAAAAACTTCTACCAGAAAAGGAAACACTTAAGATACAACATATATAATGGAAGAAAATACTTGTAAATTCAATGATTCAACATTGTGTTAATGTTCAGAATATACAGCAAACTCAAGAGCAGACAGAAAATATACAATACAAAATCAGGCAGGCTAGGAATGATAGTACATATCTGTAGTGACAATTACTCATAAAGTAACAACTGGAGACCTACCTGGTTAATTACCAAAACTTTATCCCTCAAAGAAGCACACAAACAAAAGTAAATCTGAAATTGGGCTAAGTATGCATATCTCAAGCATTCATCCAGCATATGAAAAGTGCTCAGTTCTCATCCGGATAGCCTGCTTCCCCTTCTTCTGTGGGAATAGGGCAAAAGAGGGAGGGAGGGTGGGAACCAGAAGATACAAGTGAAGGGAAAACAGTCGGGATGTAATCTGAATAAATTATAATAAAAAGTGCTCATCATCACTAATTATCAGGGAACTGGGGACTTCACATCACCCAATCTACAATGGATATCAGCAAAAATGGATACAAAGAAAGACACATTCTCATTTACTGTTGGTAGGACTATAACTTAGTAGAACCACTATAGAAAAGAGTATAAAATCTTAGGATAAAAAAAGAAGGAGGGAATAGAAAACAATTTGATCCAGCAGCCCCACTACTGGTTTTGTAGCTAAAGGAAATGAAAACTGTATATTGAAGAGATATCAGCATTGTCCTGCCAAGTGCAGCACCATTTGCAAAAACTAAGATATGGAATTGACCTATGCATCTTTAGTCAGATTAACTGATAAAGAAAATATGGTATATCTGTGCAATGGGATATAATTCATCTATAAAAATAACAAATATATCATTTATGGCAACATGGATGAAACTGGAGAACATTCTTTTAAATTAAATAATTTATTCATGGAAAAATACTACATAGTCTTACTTGAGTCTACAAGCTAAAATAAAAACTATTGCTGTCCTAGGAGAAAAAGATGGAATGACAGCAGATTCTGGGAAGAGTAGGGTACCAGGAATGGATGGAGAAACCATAATTAATAGGTGTAGAAATATAGTTGATCAAACACTATGTACATGTCTTATCGTATTGCACTCCAAAACATAAATAGTTACTAGATGTCAAAAACCAACCAACATCCAAGTTTCTGCTTCTGATTTTGAGTACCCTAGGCCAGTGGTTCTCAACCTTCTGCATGCTGTGGCCCCCTAATACAGTGCCTCATGTTTTGGTAAACCCCAACTATAAATTTCTTTTTGTTATTTTGTCATTTTTTTTTTCAGAGCTGAGGACTGAACCCAGGGCCTTGTGCTTGCTAGGCAAGTGCTCTACCACTGAGCTAAATCCCCAACCCCATAAAGTTATTTTTATTGCTACTTTATAACTTTATAATTGTAATTTTAATCTGTTTTGAATCATAATATAAATATCTGACAAACAGAATATGTGATATGCAATACTTGTGAATGGGTCACTTGATTTTCCCCCAAAGGGATTATGACTCACAGGTTGAAAACCACTGCTCTACATACTTCATGTATGTAGTAGAATCATATTTGTCTTTGTACGACTAGCTACTATACTGACCACAGTGTCTTTATATTCTACTCAAGTTGTTTCAAATAATAAGATTTCCTTTGCTTTTAGGAATGAATAATATTCCCTCTGTGTCTACCCAATTTTCTTTATTTACTAATCTGTTGATGGTGATTTGGGTTGTTTCCTCTTCTTGGACATTGTGAACAGCTATTAAAATCACAAAAAATACAAATATCTCTCTTTTCTTCTCTTTTCTTTCCTTTTCTCTTTTCTCTTTTCTTTTTTAATCCTGAGACAGGATTCCTCTCTGTAGTCCTCTTGTCCTGGAATTCACTCCATAGACCAAGCTGGCCTCAAACTCAGAGATCCACCTGTCTCTGCCTCTCAAGTTCTGGTACTAAAAGTGTGCCTCACCATACCCAGCTTGAGAGGTTACTTTCAATTTTTTGCTTATGTACCATAAATAGGATTACTTAATCTTAGTACTTAGATTAGATTATTATTTTATTAGATTTTTTGATGAACCATCATACTCTTTCCTGATAGTATTTTCCACCAAGCTACATTACTTTACATTCCCAACAATACACAGAAAGTCCAGTTTCTCCACATCATCACCAATAATTATTTCTGTCTTGCAAGTAGCCATCCTTTGTGGATGTGAACTGGTATCTCATTTTGGTTTTGATTTGCATTTCTTTAATGATTTGTGGTGTTGAGCCTCTTTAAATATGTTAATGGCCATTTGTAGGCCTGCTTTGGAGAAATGCCTATTCAAGTCACTTACTCATTTCATAATTGGGTTATTTTTCTTGTTGAGTTGTAGGAGGTATCTTGATATATTCTGGATAATAGCCCTTTGTTCAATATAGAATTTGCAAATATGTTCTTCCATTTTGTAGGCTGCATTTTCACGTTTGTATTTTACTTTTTCTCTTTTTGATGAACAAAAGCCTTTTATAGTTTGACAGTTCCATTTGTCAATTTTTCCTTTTATTTCCCATGCTTCCAGTGCCATATCCAAGAAATCAATGCCAAATTCATATAACATCATGAAGCTTTTGTTTGCATTTTCTATGAATTGTATAGTTTTAGATGTAATTTTTAGGGCCTTACTCTATTTTTGAGCTGATGTTTATGCATGGTGTGAGTTCTAACTTCATTCTTTTTTCCCCTATGTTGTTTCAGTCAAGCATATATCTTCAACAATAGGGTCAAATTGTTATGTTAACAATTGTTATGTTAACAATTGTTAGGTAACGAATAATATTGGCAATAGCTTGTAATTCTTTTTGGGTGGATAGCTAATTTTTCTTGAACTTTTTTTTTTTTTGAGATGTATCCTTGCCAAGATGATTGGATTCTTGATTCATTTTCATTGTTACTTATTCTTTTACATTAGAAATGTTCTCATTTATGCACTTTAGCTTTGTAATATGTTTTAAACTTACAAAACATGGCTGTGTTAAATTCAGTTCACTTCCTGCTGTCTTTCTGGTCCCTAGCAAATTATGAAACTAAAGGGCCTTACGAATAGTGATAATATGTCTAAACTCAATAACATAAATGTCCATTCAGTACCATGTGAGTTACCTTTTCTGACAGTGGGAAATCAGCTCACTGCCATGTAGTGGGTGCAGTGTCCTTTACAACCAGAATTTCTTTGTAATTCCTCATTCCCTATTCTCAAATCAAGTGCTGGTGCTTGAAGCAACAGAAACACACATATGTAAGTAACATTTGGGCCTACCAACTTCAATTCTAGAAAATTAATTTTTGGTGCTGCCTGTTTCTACTATTTAGAATTAGTGCATAACTACTCTGAAAACAGCTTTCATTTGTTCCTTGAACATTTATGTTCTGTGCTACTAGCTTATCCAACCAACATGGATGTGAAGAGATCTAGAACTCCACGGTAGTCTAGCAGATGTATTTATTTATCTATCTATTTACTTATCCTTCTATCTATTTATTTATCGGGTTTTCAAGACAGGGTTTCTCTATGTAGTCTTGGATGCCCAGGACTCACTTTGTAGACCAGGCTGGCCTCAAACACACAGAGATCTGCCTGCCTCTGCCTCCCTGAGTGCTGGGATTAAAGTCATGTGCTACCACGCCCAACTGCAGGGAAAATTTCAAATTATACTTTAAGACTTATTATTGAGTTTTCAAAACCAATTTAAAGGATCAAATGAATACAATCAAGTGGGTGAAATGGAATAGAAAAGAATCAGAACTCCTTGTACATAGTGACATCTGTCTTTCAAACCTTTTTCAATTCAACTATGAATATTCGCTGCATTGTGAAATAAATGTATAACTTGTTCAGTCTCTAATATCACAAAATATATAGAGAGACACACAATATATAAAACCAAAATACTTATATACTAACACAAATAACTATTGCTGTTCAAATATTCACATTTAACTGAATACATCTTAGTTGATACAATATTTCATTAAGCCATGGTTAAAATGCCTGAAAAGTACTTGTTTAGTCTGGTTGTCTACTTGAATAAGTCTTGCCTGACTGTATTAGGACCTATAGGGTCATACATTCTTCTTCTTGGAGATTAATATTTTAACTCTTATGTTATAATCAGATGGCCTTAAATGAGCCATTAATGAAGTTTACAAGTAATAAATGATGACTCAACCACTTATTTAGTGCATCTGTGCTAGTAATATTCTAAGTACTCAACAGTAATTTTTCAATCCTCAGGACTAGTCTATGAAGCAGACTCATCCTAGACTCCATGCCAGAGAGAAGAATAAGTAAAAGCCAATAACATATTTGTAGTCCATTCTTACTATTGCCAATTGTGTACATTCAAGTAATTGGATCATCAGAAATCATCAGAAAAAAGTCCCCTGACCACCTGTTAAATATTAAATCAGTTATTTCTCATGAAAACAGAGTTTTATCTTGTTATAACTCACAAAAGCAAAAACAAAATAAAAAAGGAAAAGCCATTGTTTAGTATTTCCTTAGTGTCTCATAGAATTGACTTCTTTGTTTATATCTTTGGACCCACACACATAAACAGGTGGATATTAATATTTTTTCAAAGACAATCAACCAAATCCTGCATAAATTTTTTTGCCTCTGGGAAGACCACTGTAAATGCAAATTATGTTCAAGCTATTAAACACGACATGGTTATTACATTAAGTCTTCTTAGAAATAATTTATAACAAGGGAAGATCTATTAACACTCATATGTCCATCTTTATGTCTTCTAGAGGCATCGGTGCTATCCAAAGAAACATGTGTAAATCTTAACTAGAGTACAGCCTGCTATAAAGATACTACTAAGTCCAGCATCTATGGATAGGATGAGGCAGGGAATCCTAACGTAGGGGAACACCTGAGACCTGACTGTGAAAGCACGGTGGATCAGCTTCATGAAAGAATTTGTCTAAACCATGTGAAAAACAAAGGGCAGAAGAGGAAGCATGGGTTAAGACTCAGATTATTTTTACATAAAATTCTTACTTTCCAAAATATAGCCACATTTTAATTTCTAATTAGTAAATATTACATAGCTTAAGGGTAATTTGATGATGTAGTAATTATAAAGTATAACCACAACACGTATAAATGCATCAAGTAGGAAAATGGAGTCTAGTTTGGTTCCATGCATTTGTGTCAAATTTGTTATTTAATTTTGATTTGGACTAAGGTTTTTGGAAGGCTGAATAGCTGCTAATGTCATCGATATCATTTTGGCTTCCCTGAATGTGCATATGACCAGGGCACAACATTTTCAATAATTATTATATATTTACTATGTAGTAGAGCACTTGCCTGTTACATGTAAACACTGGGCTTAATCCCAGTACTGCAAGAACATAAAAGCTTGTTGTCAATAGAAAGAGGCACAGCACTGGTCTATCATATTCAAGGTCCTGGGTTTAGTCTCAGAAAGTGCACATACAGAAAGAAAACTAATTCTATTGGTGATTTACCCTATTTTCAAGGATTAAGTGCAATATTAATGTTTGGATAACATTGTTGCCAAATTTTATAAAGTAGAAAACCTTGAAAACCCATTATAGTTATTGTGTATTGGTCAGCTTTCCATTATGATGAATGCTCTTCATTGCTCTTTGGCTTGGGTTGAGCCAAGCCATTATAGTATGAATGCATAACAAAGCAAAACCACTCACCACATGGCAAAGAAATAGGAGAAATGGAGGAACTACAGTCTCACAATCCCATTTGGGGACATTCCTCTAATGACTTAAAGACTTCCCATTAGTATCCACTGCCAAAAAGCTCTTCCATTTCCCAAGTATTACAGCCCTAAAGATCAATCCATTACAATATGTGCTTTGAAGGACATGTTAGATGCAAACTGTAGTACATCCTTAAAGTTGTATCTTTAATGCCATACATAACAGAAAATACAATGAACGTAATGAGAAGAAAACATTTTTTAATTGAAGAATCTTAAAAATAGCTTGTTATTGTGCTTGTTTCTGTCAACTGTGCACATTTACTTAGTCATGTGCATTTATAATTCATTGAAAGTGTCTACAGGAACAATCCAAAAGTTAGCAATATTTAAAAAATAGTTTTTAACTGAACATAAAAATTTTAAATATTTGAATACTAAAATGTTTAATAATGGAAGTATGGCAATAATTAAACTTTAAAATAAGCTACCAGACTTGCTCTTATAACTCTAATTCTGTAATGGAAATATTTGGCTTTGAGTAAGTATTATTGTAACATTAGACATTTCAGTAGTATGCAGTTGTCAAACACTTTATTTATTGCACTACCATACATCTCTCATATTTTTGCTCATAATTAAAATTTCTCCATATGATACCACACTGAACTTATTCCATATTCTTTATCATTAACTGGCACCCCCAACTGGTATAACAAACACTACAACGAGAACTGAGACTTGGGCTGTGTCTGCCTTGTTCTCTGTACTCTCCAAGTATCTAGCAATCTGGCCACAGAGTAGTGTCACAGTAGCTGTGAAATGAAGGAAGACTTCTAGTAACTTTTTATCCTAAAACATTTCTAGTTTACAAAGTGCAGCTCTATACATTTTTATAATTGATCTGATCAGGTCCTTTTCATAAATCAATACAGATGGGTGAAAAATGAAACCTGAAATGGCAAGCACAAAATGATTAATAATGAATGTTAAATAAAATTATTCATATTGTCATTTGTATTTATTAGCTTTGTTCTTGGACAATTTCATACATGCATATAGTACATTCTGTACTCAAACTCTTCCTCTGTCTTATTTTTCTTTCATCTACAGCTTTCTTCCTCACATTAATATCTTTTTTTGGGGGGGAGACCTACTGTTTTTAATGAGGCTCATTTCTGTGGACACAGGTTTCAAACTATCCACTGGAGCATTTTGGGCTCCTCATTGGGCATAAAATTGAAGGCAATGACTATTCCTACCCCAGAATCTATCAGATATCAACAGCTCAGCAATGATATGTAGGGTCCTCTGAGCCCCATCCCAGTCCATGATTAGGTGTTGGCAGTCCTGGTTTTGTATAGGTCCAGAACAGATCCCTGCAGCTGATATGAAACCATGTTTGCAAACATTCCCATTATAGTTGTATAGAATCCTATCTTCAGAGGGAAAGATGTTTTGATTCATGGTTTTGGTGGTTTATATCCATGGTCTCTTGGCTATGTTGCGTTGGGTAGCATAGGAAAACATGGCAGAAACACATTGCAAAGGAGGCCTGTTAAACTCACAGAAGCCAGGAAACAAGAGACAGGAAAGGGCTAGGTTCCAAATGTCTCCTTCAGGAGCTTGATCCACAATGGCCCAACTTCCTCTAAATCGCCTTGTTTCTTAAAAGTTTCACCTCCTCCTCCTCCTCACCTTACCAACTAAGCCTTTATTACTCAGGCCTTCAGGGGGCACCTACAAACCACACCATTCTGTCCCTGACCCAAAAAGACTTATATCTACCTCATGATGTAAAATGTATTCAGGCCTTCTCCCAAAGTCACCATGGTCTTAACAATTCCAGTGTTGCTCAAAAGTCCAACTGCCAACTGTCTTCTGAGGCTTAAGGCAACCTCTTAGCTGTAAGCCCTGTAGAATCAAAACCAAGTTACAGACATCCAAGGAACAATGGCATACAGGAAACTGTTGCCAATCCCAAAAGAAGGATAGAAAAAATAAATAATAAGACCAAAGCAATCTTGAAAGAAAGTCATCAGAGCAAACACTGAATCCTATAACCCCAGGTCTGGCACCCAGGGGACATTAATATAATATGATCTCCAATAGTCATATACCACACTTCATTGCTCCTTATTATCAAAATAACTCCCTGCTCTTAGTGTGTGACACTTCCATATGATTTCCTTGCCTATCTAGCCTGCCAACAGCTAATCATGGACTAGGATGGGCTCATGGGATACTACCCGTATTTCTTGAGCTGTTGTTATCCGATAGATTCTTATGGAGGGACAGTCATGGCCTTCGGTTTTAAGCCTGCAGATGTTCAAGAAATCAGAAAACAAACATAAAACTAATTGCTATGAGAAATCAATGCCTGTTGCTTTCTAATTTTACCATGACAATGAATGCTGGATTGTTGAATCTGAACACAAGAAGGGGAATTATTCATGTAAAAGAGATCAGATGTGAGACAAAGAGCAGCTCTATAGGAAGAAATGGGTGGAACATTTCAGGATCAGGGCTTAAGATACCTCTTTGATTTCCCGTTCCTATCTTAGTTTCTAAAAAGTTCCTCCCTCAGAGTTGCATTTTAGAACAACTGTTCTCTATTTTGGTAATGACCGAATGTCGGTAAGCACTTTCAAAGGGGTAGGTAGTGTGGAAGCAGGGAGCCCTTCTTGAGCTCCAAGATTAAGCAGGGCCCTTTGGGCAGACAGCTTGTCTGTTAGCACCCGCCCTCTTCCCTCACATACCTATTCACAGTGAAGCTCCAGCTCCACCAGTCAGGGTCAAAAATCAGCGTAAGAGGTCAAAATGGGAGAGCCAAGAGTGCTGTTTACAATCATGGAAATGTCCCATAAAGTGTTACCTAGGTAGTTTACAAGGTCTACATTATATATAAACACATTGGCATTCACATAAATACACTGTATATCATCAGTTATATAAGCAGAACGCACTAGGTTATACAGGCAAAATATAACTTTCAGTATTTTGATTTCAGAAAAAGGAGATAATTTATAATGGCAACTTACAGAAGTATGCTTTTTATGACTGTTAACTGGCATAATTATTTGATGTGTATCAATCTTATTGGCTTTTACTCTCCATAAACATGAGAAATATCTTATTTTGATAATCTCTTGGAAGCCTAGCTCATTTCTGTGCGATGAGTAGATGTCTACTGATTAAGTCAAGGATGATATGGGAAGATAGAGATGGGATAAAAACTTGTTAAAGAAGCAGCCTGCTCTACTGCCATATTAGCCTCAGTGATGACAATGTATCCTATGAGCCACTGAACCCTAAAGGTTACACAGCTGATCAGCAAGACTCTATCTGGTTGCTTTGCCACTCTGTTTGGAATGTGGGGCAGCAGGAGACCTGTGATGGGCAATATGTGTGCTCGAAATGAGACCCCACAGCCCTCTAATGCTCATTAATTGATCATCTTATTTTGTGACTTTAATGCATGATTTCATTTTCTGAATTTCTATTTACAGTCTTACAGGAACCATTTTATATATGGCTTTCGTTATAAAAAGCAGATACAATGGGATGAGGCTATGGTTCATTCATAGGATGCTTGGCCTGGAGATACAGCTCAACAACAGAACACATTACTCTAGCATGCAGAAAACCTTACATTGAATGCCTACCAAGACACACACAAGAGAATGAGGTCATGGTGGGTTTTATTTTTCTTTTGATATTTTCTAATTTTCTAAAAGTGTTCTACAATGGCCATAATTTTTAACAAAAAATATCATATTAAATATTGCATAATCAAGTTCCTATTTTAAGGTCTGTCAAACTTTTTTGGAATTACAAACATTTAGTGCTACTCAGTTCAATTGGCATCATGAAGTCATTTGACACCCAGACCATTGACCCAAATAAGAAGCATACTCTGGAACATACAATCTCACAGCAAACCATACACATAAAGTCTCACCAACAGGAAGAACAGCAGCCATAGACATGCCAAAGTGAACAGGCCTCAACCCTACACAAAGAACTACAGGTAACTAAGCAACACTGACAACAGGAGAAATAGCTTTCCCCACAGAAGAGCGTACTAATTCCCCAGGAAAGAACCTCTAATTCCAAACAGTCATTTCTGAAAACATACATATAAGCAACATTACACAGATTGAGATTCATGTATTTATGAATATATATGCACATATATATACATAAATGCATGTAATAACAGCTAATGGAAAAAGAGGACATGAATTTGAAAGAAAGCAAGGATTGGTATATGTGAATGTTTGGAGGGGGAAAAGGAAAAGTGAAATCTAATTACAATCTCAAAAATAAAAAAGAGAAAAAATTCTACTCTCATTAATGGTTTGTATTATAAATTTATGGGCTTCATCAATTCCAGTTGGATCACCCTCAAATCTACCTCAGAAAAACGTTAGGTATTACAGAAACATATCTCTATCCACTGATTGGCTCTTCAGTCTATCTCTCACATTTTCTGTCTGCCAAATAAAATTTCCAAAAGCATAGATCAAACATTTATATTTATTCATCCCCAAATGTTCAACGCTCTCTAATTCCCTAACATATTGCTTTTCAAGTTTCTCTATAATTTTTCAAAAGCAAATAAATTCTTTCTTAGATGAAAATATGCTGCAGAATCCTGATGAAAACAAGTAAAAATTACATTAACATGAATTTGTTTTTCAAGTTCAAATAATCATGATTATGTGTTATAAAATCAATCAATGACAAAAAATGAAGCTCTTCTGAAAAATAGACAAATCTGCAATCAAGGCTTGGGAAGCTACACTGTTGTATTAAAAACTTTATTATTTAGTTTTATTCTCTTTGAATAGTATTGAGTAGCTGCAAATGCTAAGAACTTTAGTAGTTCTTCTTGCACCCATGTACTCAGGAGAAAAAAAAACTTCACCAAAGTTCTGGACTAAGATAGTAGCTGCATATTTTCATTGTCTCCACTATATTAATCTTCACATTTTACCTACTTACTATGTAACTTA